>NW_026262676.1:2205870-2289092 GCF_021869535.1 Mytilus californianus
CGATTTAAGGTCACTTCTGAATGAATTATCCAAAAAGTGGTAAAATTTACTGAAAAATAATGCAATTTTTTAATAAAGCAGTGGTTGGTTTAATTTGAATTCGAATAAAATTGTCAAAACATATTAGAAAATTATCTCAATCAAATGACCGATTTAAGGTAACATCAAATACAATTATCAAAAAAGTTGTCAAATTTACAGTAAAATGTGAAAAAAAAACATAAAAACACCGATGACAGGTTTGGTGTTACATTCATACAAATTTCTATCAAATATGGTCGATTTAAGGTTTCATCTAATACAATTATCCAAAAAGTGGTTAAATTAACTCAAAAATGTTAACTGTTCAACAAAGCTATGTTGGTTCATGTTTACATTTATTGAACTGTCAGTACATCTGAGAAAATTATCTTGATCAAATGACCGATTTACGGTCACATCAAATATAGTTATCAAAAAAGCTGCAAATTTATAGTAAAATGTGGAAAAATTATCAATACACCGATGGCAGGTTTGGTGTTACATTCTATACAATTATCTTTAGAATATGGTCGTTTTAAGGTAACATCTGAATTAATTATCCAAAAAATGGCAAAATTTACTGGAGAATGTTGTAATATTTTTAATAAAGCTGTGGTTGGTTCAAGCTTATTTCTAATACAATTGTCAAAATATATTAGAAAAGTATCTTCATCAAACGACCGATTCGAGGTAACTTGAGATACAATTATCAAAACAGTTGTCAAATTTTCAGTAAAATGTGGGAAAATTATCAATACACTGATGACAGGTTTGGTGTTACATTTTATACAAATATCTATAAAATATGGTCAATTTAAAGTTTCATCTAATACAATTATTTAAAAAGTGGTTAAAGTAATTCAAAATTGTAAAATTTTCAACAAAGCTGTGGTTGGTTATCTGATACGACTGTCAGTACATCTCAGAAAATGATATGGAACAAATGACCGATTGAAAGTAACATCAAATATAATAATCAGAGAAGTTGTCAAATTTACAGTAAAATGTGGAAAAATTATCAATACACCGATGGCAGGTTTGTTATTACATTCTATACAATTATCTTTCGAATATGGTCGATTTAAGGTCACTTCTGAATGAATAATCCAAAAAGTGGTTAAATTTACTGAAAAATAATGCATTTTTTTAAAAATGCAGTGGTTGGTTTAATTTGAATTCGAATAAAATTGTCAAAACATATTAGAAAATTATCTCAATCAAATGATTGATTTAAGGTAACATCAAATACAATTACCAAAAAAGTTGTCAAAATTACAGTAAAATGTGAAAAAAAAACATAAATACACCGATGACAGGTTTGGTGTTACATTCATACAAATTTCTATCAAATATGGTCGATTTAAGGTTTCATCTAATACAATTATCCAAAAAGTGGTTAAATTAACTCAAAAATGTTAACTGTTCAACAAAGCTATGTTGGTTCATGTTTACATCTAATAGAACTGTCAGTACATCTGAGAAAATTATCTTGATAAAATGACCGATTTAAGGTCACATCAAATATAATTATCAAAAAAGCTGCAAATTTATAGTAAAATGTGGAAAAATTATCAATACACCGATGGCAGGTTTGGTGTTACATTCTATACAATTATCTTTAGAATATGGTCGATTTAAGGTAACATCTGAATTAATTATCCAAAAAATGGCAAAATTTACTGGAGAATGTTTGTAATATTTTTAATAAAGCTGTGGTTGGTTCAAGCTTATTTCTAATACAATTGTCAAAATATATTAGAAAATTATCTTCATCAAACGACCGATTCGACGTAACTTGAGATACAATTATCAAAACAGTTGTCAAATTTTCAGTAAAATATGGAAAATTATCAATACACTGATGACAGGTTTGGTGTTACATTTTATACAAATATCTATAAAATATGGTCAATTTAAAGTTTAATCTAATACAATTATTTAAAAAGTGGTTAAAGTAATTCAAAATTGTAAAATTTTCAACAAAGCTGTGGTTGGTCATCTGATACGACTGTCAATACATCTCAGAAAATGATATGGAACAAATGACCGATTGAAAGTAACATCAAATATAATAATCAGAGAAGTTGTCAAATTTACAGTAAAATGTGGAAAAATTATCAATACACCGATGGCAGGTTTGTTATTACATTCTATACAATTTTCTTTCGAATATGGTCGATTTAAGGTCACTTCTGAATGAATAATCCAAAAAGTGGTAAAATTTACTGAAAAATAATGCAATTTTTTAATAAAGCAGTGCTTGGTTTAATTTGATTTCGAATAAAATTGTCAAAACATATTAGAAAATTATCTCATTCAAATGACCGATTTGAGGTAACATCAAATACAATTATCAAAAAAGTTGTCAAATTTACAGTAAAATGTGAAAAAAAAACATAAAAACACCGATGACAGGTTTGATGTTACATTCATACAAATTTCTATCAAATATGGTCGATTTAAGGTTTCATCTAATACAATTATCCAAAAAGTGGTTAAATTAACTCAAAAATGTTAACTGTTCAACAAAGCTATGTTGGTTCATGTTTACATTTATTGAACTGTCAGTACATCTGAGAAAATTATCTTGATCAAATGACCGATTTAAGGTCACATCAAATATAGTTATCAAAAAAGCTGCAAATTTATAGTAAAATGTGGAAAAATTATCAATACACCGATGGCAGGTTTGGTGTTACATTCTATACAATTATCTTTAGAATATGGTCGATTTAAGGTAACATCTGAATTAATTATCCAAAAAATGGCAAAATTTACTGGAGAATGTTGTAATATTTTTAATAAAGCTGTGGTTGGTTCAAGCTTATTTCTAATACAATTGTCAAAATATATTAGAAAATTATCTTCATTAAACGACCGATTCGACGTAACTTGAGATACAATTATCAAAACAGTTGTCAAATTTTCAGTAAAATGTGGAAAATTATCAATACACTGATGACAGGTTTGGTGTTACATTTTATACAAATATCTATAAAATATGGTCAATTTAAAGTTTAATCTAATACAATTATTTAAAAAGTGGTTAAAGTAATTCAAAATTGTAAAATTTTCAACACAGCAGTGGTTGGTCATCTGATACGACTGTCAATACATCTCAGAAAATAATATGGAACAAATGACCGATTGAAAGTAACATCAAATATAATAATCAGAGAAGTTGTCAAATTTACAGTAGAATGTGGAAAAAATTATCAATACACCGATGGCAGGTTTGTTATTACATTCTATACAATTTTCTTTCGAATATGGTCGATTTAAGGTCACTTCTGAATGAATAATCCAAAAAGTGGTAAAAATTTACTGAAAAATAATGCAATTTTTTAATAAAGCAGTGGTTGGTTTAATTTGATTTCGAATAAAATTGTCAAAACATATTAGAAAATTATCTCATTCAAATGACCGATTTAAGGTAACATCAAATACAATTTTCAAAAAAGTTGTCAAATTTACAGTAAAATGTGAAAAAAAAACATAAAAACACCGATGACAGGTTTGGTGTTACATTCATACAAATTTCTATCAAATATGGTCGACTTAAGGTTTCATCTAATACAATTATCCAAAAAGTGGTTAAATTAACTCAAAAATGTTAACTGTTCAACAAAGCTATGTTGGTTCATGTTTACATTTATTGAACTGTCAGTACATCTGAGAAAATTATCTTGATCAAATGACCGATTTAAGGTCACATCAAATATAGTTATCAAAAAAGCTGCAAATTTATAGTAAAATGTGGAAAAATTATCAATACACCGATGGCAGGTTTGGTGTTACATTCTATACAATTATCTTTAGAATATGGTCGATTTAAGGTAAAATCTGAATTAATTATCCAAAAAATGGCAAAATTTACTGGAGAATGTTGTAATATTTTTAATAAAGCTGTGGTTGGTTCAAGCTTATTTCTAATACAATTGTCAAAATATATCAGAAAATAATCTTCATCAAACGACCGATTCGAGGTAACTTGAGATACAATTATCAAAACAGTTGTCAAATTTTCAGTAAAATGTGGAAAAATTATCAATACACTGATGACAGGTTTGGTGTTACATTTTATACAAATATCTATAAAATATGGTCAATTTAAAGTTTCATCTAATACAATTATTTAAAAAGTGGTTAAAGTAATTCAAAATTGTAAAATTTTCAACAAAGCTGTGGTTGGTCATCTGATACGACTGTCAGTACATCTCAGAAAATGATATGGAACAAATGACCGATTGAAAGTAGCATCAAATATAATAATCAGAGAAGTTGTCAAATTTACAGTAAAATGTGGAAAAATTATCAATACACCGATGGCAGGTTTGTTATTACATTCTATACAATTATCTTTCGAATATGGTCGATTTAAGGTCACTTCTAAATGAATAATCCAAAAAGTGGTAAAATTTACTGAAAAATAATGCAATTTTTTAATAAAGCAGTGGTTGGTTTAATTTGAATTCGAATAAAATTGTCAAAACATATTAGAAAATTATCTCAATCAAATGACCGATTTAAGGTAACATCAAATACAATTATCAAAAAAGTTGTCAAATTTACAGTAAAATGTGAAAAAAAACAAAAATACACCGATGACAGATTTGGTGATACATTCATACAAATTTCTATCAAATATGGTCGATTTAAGGTTTCATCTAATACAATTATCCAAAAAGTGGTTAAATTAACTCAAAAATGTTAACTGTTCAACAAAGCTATGTTGGTTCATGTTTACATCTAATAGAACTGTCAGTACATCTGAGAAAATTATCTTCATCAAATGACCGATTTAAGGTCACATCAAATATAATTATCAAAAAAGCTGCAAATTTATAATAAAATGTGGAAAAATTATCAATACACCGATGGCAGGTTTGGTGTTACATTCTATACAATTATCTTTAGAATATGGTCGATTTAAGATAACATCTGAATTAATTATCCAAAATATGGCAAAATTTACTGGAGAATGTTGTAAAATTTTAATAAAGCTGTGGTTGGTTCAAGCTTATTTCTAATACAATTGTCAAAATATATTAGAAAATTATCTTCATCAAACGACCGATTCGACGTAACTTGAGATACAATTATCAAAACAGTTGTCAAATTTACAGTAAAATGTGGAAAATTATCAATACACTGATGACCGGTTTGGTGTTACATTTTATACAAATATCTATAAAATATGGTCAATTTAAAGTTTCATCTAATACAATTATTTAAAAAGTGGTTAAAGTAATTCAAAATTGTAAAATTTTCAACAAAGCTGTGGTCAGTCATCTGATACGACTGTTAGTACATCTCAGAAAATGATATGGAACAAATGACCGATTGAAAGTAACATCAAATATAATAATCAGAGAAGTTGCCAAATTTACAGTAAAATGTGGAAAAAATTATCAATACACCGATGGCAGGTTTGATATTACATTCTATACATTTATATATTCGTTTTTCCAGTGATTGTTTGTGTAAAACTGATAGTCGAAATTCTGTTTCAAAATATATTTTTTGTTTTTCCCGTCGTGTATATGCATGAAATATTTGCCACTGAAACTACACCAACAACCAATCAACCATGTAAGCATCCAATCCAATTAATCAATCGATAAATTTATATCTGAAAATGACGCCAGTTTTCCACATGATAATCTGGTTTATCTAAATATAGTTCAATAGTCGAAGTGAAATCATGTAAAATTTAATATTAAAGGTTGTATTCAAACTGTGATGCTGGTTTCAATGGCGATTAAACCACAAGTCTCATGTTATGCAGTTTGCTATACACGTGTAATAGCACAATATGATTTGTGAGGAATTTGACATTGCAGCCTCTGTAATAATTATTTTATTCCCATTATCAATCAATCAGTTAGTATGAGAATCTTCGCAGGACATCAATCTGTGAAATTATTCTGTATCGATATGCTTATTAGCGTCACTGTTTTAAACTTTAACATCTGTTACAAATCTTAAGGTCAAATTTGTTAAAGGTTCCTGTCTGGTGAATGTTATCTTAGTGTAGTGTTAGCAGACTGTAGATTCAATAAAAACTTTGTCACGGAACCATTGATACTAACAATACGGTGTAAATGTAATATATTTATTATGAATATTACACTAAATAAAATGAAAACGTATTTTCTGTACTAAATATATAAAATATATTAAATTGTTTGGCCTTGGGAAATCACTCAACTATCTGACGAATAATTTTGATCCAGGACTTTGTCAGGAAGCAATTCTTTCGTGGAAAGTACACCAGCTGACAAGCCACTACACTCAACTTGAACAACACAACTGACAAAAGAATGACAAAGCGAAGCTTCATCTGACGGCCCATGCGTGGCAGTGGACCAGCCCCCGCGTGACGGTGGGCTACAATGTTTTAAGGTGTTGAGTTGAGGTTGGAGATGTTAAATGAAAAATGCTTGGAAAATGAATGAAAATTATGAATGATAAGTGAAATATTTGAAAAGGTTCACTTGTTGAGTTCTTTCCCTTGTCATTGACATATTGAAGGTGAATCATGCGGTGGGGTAGGATGGAGGTTGTTTTGAGAATAAGTTTTAAAAGCTGTTGCCACAAGGAGCAATTACTAAGACTGTGATTCAACTTGTGTTTCACGTGACACATTTCTTATTAAACTGCAAGCACGCAACTTTATCTAACCTATATGTTTTGTGACCTCTTAACCGATATTTAATGTCGAGTAACGGGTTATGCAGAAACGGGTTAAGAAAAGTCATCAGCACACTTTAACAGCTGGGAATAATCAACTCGTCTATAAACCATGATTATACAATTCTATAATCTACCATTTATATATTCGTTTTTCCAGTGATTGTTTGTGTAAAACTGATAGTCGAAATTCTGTTTCAAAATATATTTTTTTGTTTTTCCCGTCGTGTATATGCATGAAATATTTGCCACTGAAACTACACCAACAACCAATCAACCATGTAAGCATCCAATCCAATTAATCAATCGATAAATTTATATCTGAAAATGACGCCAGTTTTCCACATGATAATCTGGTTTATCTAAATATAGTTCAATAGTCGAAGTGAAATCATGTAAAATTTAATATTAAAGGTTGTATTCAAACTGTGATGCTGGTTTCAATGGCGATTAAACCACAAGTCTCATGTTATGCAGTTTGCTATACACGTGTAATAGCACAATATGATTTGTGAGGAATTTGACATTGCAGCCTCTGTAATAATTATTTTATTCCCATTATCAATCAATCAGTTAGTATGAGAATCTTCGCAGGACATCAATCTGTGAAATTATTCTGTATCGATATGCTTATTAGCGTCACTGTTTTAAACTTTAACATCTGTTACAAATCTTAAGGTCAAATTTGTTAAAGGTTCCTGTCTGGTGAATGTTATCTTAGTGTAGTGTTAGCAGACTGTAGATTCAATAAAAACTTTGTCACGGAACCATTGATACTAACAATACGGTGTAAATGTAATATATTTATTATGAATATTACACTAAATAAAATGAAAACGTATTTTCTGTACTAAATATATAAAATATATTAAATTGTTTGGCCTTGGGAAATCACTCAACTATCTGACGAATAATTTTGCTCCAGGACTTTGTCAGGAAGCGATTCTTTCGTGGAAAGTACACCAGCTGACAAGCCACTACACTCAACTTGAACAACACAACTGACAAAAGAATGACAAAGCGAAGCTTCATCTGACGGCCCATGCGTGGCAGTGGACCAGCCCCCGCGTGACGGTGGGCTACAATGTTTTAAGGTGTTGAGTTGAGGTTGGAGATGTAAATTGAAAAATGCTTGGAAAATGAATGAAAATTATGAATGATAAGTGAAATATTTGAAAAGGTACCAAGAAACTCTGACGAAATAGTGATGAGAAATCAGATGAGTCTGAGTGACCCCCAAGTATTTAGAATGAGGAATTCCCCGGGATCACCTTCAATAAGTCAACGAATAACACAATAATAAGGTAAACAAAAGAAACAAAATATACTTATAAAGCAACCATGCAGTTCTCCTGTCAATAAAATCGAAGTTGACTATGATATAATCAATGATCAATAGATTCAGCAAGCTGCTGTTGTGCATGTTTTACAGAGGTTGGTTGAGTGCGAATATAACGCACATAGCAATCTGAAGACCAACGACCTAATGTTTTGATCATGTGATCCTCTATGTTAGCCTGACCAGCTGCGGTTCCAGCACCTATTCTAAATGAATGACCTGAAAAGTTTTTAGGATCATAACCGCATAACTCAAGAACATGTCTGACTTTTGTTATAAAGAATTCTCTATCCATGGCTAAATTGCCAATTGATACAAAAAGAGGGTCAGTGTTTTGATAAGACGACATAAACGTTTTCCTGATCTCTAAATATCTTTTTAAAACACGATAAGGACAAATATGACTATTAATTTTGTGTAGCTGAATATCGATACCCTTACGGAATGGATCAGTTTTTGACTGTTTCAAGTGAAAGTTAGCAACATTGTCTGTGAGTGAAATGTCTGATATACATAAATTAATTGCAGGTTCAAATTGTTCGGATTTGATAACAGTTATTTCTCCGCATCGGAGAAAGCCAAAGAAAGAAATCACGCTAGCTGTTTCTATCATGAGGTCAATGAACTTTGAAAAAACTCCCTTTCGTAATCTCTTTATAATTTGTTCTAGAATATCAAAAGTGATTGGTAGCCGTACTCTCTTGTTTTGATTTTGAGATCGTTTGACAGAATTTAAGATCAATGTAAGCCTAGGAAATGGTTTGCCGTTATATAGTTCTAAGGGATCACTACAATTTTCCTTCAAATAGTTGTACCTGATTCCACAGAGATAAAGTTTAATGGTAGAATAATGAAGTTTCAAAACTGTTTGACAATGGGCAACAAAATATATGAGGATTTCTTCCGAAACTGGGGCCAAATTATTTGTAAAGGTCACATTATTTAACAGTAAATATCTCTTAAAATGCATTAAACCAATATCATACACGTCCTTAGTCCTTTTAGATATAGATGTCGTCCATAGTTGTTCGACAGTTTGTTTTAACACCATATTACATCTGAGATTTTGGGACACGGTTCCGAAAAGGGGTCTGCATCTGGTGCCAGGGTTCTGAATCGTTGTATCTGAAATCGAGATAAGGCATCACTTATATCGTTTTGTAAACCTGGCACGTGTTTTGCACTAAAAAAGAAGTTGTTTGTACATGCGCACCATGTTAATTTTCTCATTAACTTCATAATATACAAACATTTTGATCTGCCTTTCCTTATAATCTCGACTGTAGACATATTATCAGACCAAAATAACACTTTTTTTGTTTTCCATGAGGCGCCCCATAAAACAGCTGCCACAACGATTGGGTACAATTCAAGAAATGCCATTGAATGTTTACTGTTTGTGATGTTTTTTATTTCGGTCGGCCATGAAGAATAAAACCACTTTCCACCAAAATATCCACCAAAACCTATAGTTGACGATGCATCTGTGAATAATTCCATATCGTAATTAGATATATATGTAGAATTATAAAACATATTAATTCCATTCCAATTCTTTAGAAATCGAAACCAAAATTCAAGATCTATCCGACATTCTTTATTTAAACGCACATAATGATGTAATTCTTTCGCTTTGGTTGATAAATTAATAAGTTAAGACACAAATGACCTGCCGGGTAGTATAACTCTTGAGGCAAAATTTAAATGCCTAAGCAGCTGTAGAACTTCTCTCTTAGAACAAGAGGATTTGACACTTATACTTGAAATAAACTCACAAATTCGATCAACTTTTTCCTGCGGTAAACGGGCTTCCATTTTTTGTGAATCGAGAATGATGCCAAGATATTCAAGACACGTTACAGGGCCAACAGTTTTGTGCATCGCTATTGGAACATTTAAGCGTTTAAAAATCATCATCATTAATGCCATTGATCGCTCTCCGTCAGCGTGTGGCGGATCTATAGTTAAGAAATCGTCTAACAGGTGTAAAATGTTATTGACCTTGTAATTGTTTGTGGCAATATAACATATTGCTTGTGACAAAGTATCGAATATAATGGGACTAGATCGGCAACCGAAAGTTAATCGCACATAGAAAATATATTTTTCCTCCCATTTAATGCAAAACAAAGGCCATTGTGAAGGTAAAATAGGACAATTTTTGAATGCATTGGAAATGTCGTACTTACATAACCAGGAATTTTTCCCGTATTTCAGGATAATATCTATAGCGTTGTCGATCTTAACGTATGACATAGAGCAGATGTCTTTGTCAATTAATTCATTGATGCTAAAATGAGTATCACTTTGATGAGGTGCCGATAAATCCAATATAAGTCGTTTTTTCTTTGAATATTTTCCTTCCGCAACTCCCAACGGATTGACACGGTAACTTGAAAATGAAAGTGTATCAAAAGGCCCGTACATAAATCCATTTTCACACTCCTTCCTTAACAATGCATTTACTACGTTCGGTTGTGATCGTGCAGACAAATTATTACGACATTCAAGGGTTGGTAAACTAGTCACAGAAACTTTAGTGTCAAAACCATATTTTAAACCATTGCATAAATAAAATACAAAAGATTTGTCACTGTGATTTCTAAGTTCATTTTGTAATACTTCTACGTTAATCGGAGTAGTAGCATGTAGGGGGAAGTTAACATTTGATAGTCATTTTTCGGAACCGAAGCTATGCTTTGATGCAGGAGTACCAGTCTTAGCAACAGTGTTTTTAAAAGCGTGGTTCTTTCTATTTTTCTCGCTATCGTTATGCGAAGATTGACGATGACAGGCGGTTACACTATGATCATAGTTACGACAATTGGAGCACATGTGTAAGAAAAGGCATCGGCCGTCTTTATTACAGCCAGACATGCTATTGAAATTATTGCAAATTTCTTTTCCGTTGTGATAAAAACGCTTCCTACCACGAATATCAGAATTACCACTATTTTTCGTTAGATGTGGGGTAGATACGTTTTTCTCTGATAATTGCAATGGACAGAATTTTGTGTCATGGTCAACCATGTGACAAAGTTTGCAAATATTTATTTCAACGCCCGCACCTATCAAGATCATCAGGTCGCGATCCCTTTTGCTCCAATCGACTTTATTTTGTTTCTCTTGAAGAAGGGTCGAGGCTTTTGCTGAAAACAATTTATGGTAGTCGTAGAACTTCTGACCGTAAAAATTACTGATCTCTATGATATCCTCCTCGTAGGCGTCTAATTCAAATCTCCTACCTGGAAAAGCAGATGTCATTACACGCTTGAATTTTCCGAAGGCCTTTATGAATTCCTGGATGGTTAGTTGTCGATTTAAACGCGGGTCTGGCTTATTCCCTACATTAATTTCCATACCGTCTGCCAAAATGGTATGTGACTGGGGACTCTCGAAACTAGGAATAAGGAGAGAAGCTAAGTTAATGTCCTTACCCTGTATTATTTGTTTCTGTAATGCTGTAGAGACTATGTCGACATTGGGAAAATCGTCAGAACGAACTCCTGTTCTATTTAATCCATGAGGTAACGCATCCGGTGTGTTTTGTATCGACGGTGCGGTATTACTGGAATTGTACCATTGATGTAGATTATACGGTTTGCTAGTATCATACAGCTTCTCTGTCATCAGGGTATCGACAGATTTCTGAAGGCCGTTCACGCATTGTGACATAGTGTTAAAAGCAGCCACCAATATATTTGTGTTAACATTTTCCGTAGCAGAAGAAGTAATGTCAATGCTTTCACGGTTTTGAGTCTCTGTTGAAGCAGTTTGCGTATCATATGGAAAACTGTCTGTTGCACTTAAAATATTATCGATGGCTTCTACGCGAGCATCACTGTTTTTGTTACCAATGTTTTCTGTATACAGAGTTTTAACAACGTTTAAAGTCAGATTTGTAGGCACTTTGAAACCAATTTTAGACAGTTCGTCCACCATTTCGGTTTTTGTTCTCTCAGAATAAGTTTTTGTAACAACAGTTTCAGTACTATATGGCTGGAAACGGGATTTCCGTTTCGTCGGAATCCGTTTTTTACTTGGAGGCATAACTTATATCTTTGTAAACAGTGTTTTGAGAATAAGTTTTAAAAGCTGTTGCCACAAGGAGCAATTACTAAGACTGTGATTCAACTTGTGTTTCACGTGACACATTTCTTATTAAACTGCAAGCACGCAACTTTATCTAACCTATATGTTTTGTGACCTCTTAACCGATATTTAATGTCGAGTAACGGGTTATGCAGAAACGGGTTAAGAAAAGTCATCAGCACCATTTAACAGCTGGGAATAATCAACTCGTCTATAAACCATGATTATACAATTCTATAATCTACCATTTATCTTTCGAATTACGTTGATTTAAGGTCGCTTCTGAATGAATTATCCAAAAAGTGGTAAAATTTACTGAAAAATAATGCAATTTTTTAATAAAGCTGTGGTTGGTTTAATTTGAATTCGAATACAATTGTCAGTACATATTAGAAAATTATCTCAATCAAATGACCGATTGAAGGTAACATCAAATACAATTATCAACAAAGTTGTCAAATTTACAGTAAAATGTGAAAAAAAATATAAATACACCGATGACAGGTTTGGTGTTACATTCATACAAATTTCTATCAAATATGGTCGATTTAAGGTTTCATCTAATACAATTATCCAAAAAGTGGTTAAATTAACTGAAAAATGTAAACTGTTCAACAAAGCTATGTTGGTTCATGTTTACATCTAATAGAACTGTCAGTACATCTGAGAAAATTATCTTGATCAAATGACCGATTCAAGGTAACATCAAATATAATTATCAAAAAAGCTGCAAATTTATAGTAAAATGTGGAAAAATTATCAATACACCGATGGCAGGTTTGGTGTTACATTCTATACAACTATCTTTAGAATATGGTCGATTTAAGGTAACATCTGAATTAATTATCCAAAGAGTGGCAAAAATTACTGTAAAATGTTGGATTTTTTTTTAAATAAAGCTGCGATTGGTTCAAATTTCCTTTTAATACAATTGTCAATACATAAAAGAAAATCAACTTGATCAAATGACCGATTTAAGGTAATATCAAATATAATTATCAACAAAGCTGTTAAATTTACTGTAAAATATGGAAAAATTATCAATACACTGATGACAGGTTTGGTGTTACGTTCTATATAATTGTCTTTAGAATATGGTCGCTTTAAGGTAACATCTGAATGAATTATTCAAAAAAAGGCAAAATTTACTGGAGAATGTTGTAATATTTTTAATAAAGCTGTGGTTGGTTCAAGCTTATTTCTAATACAATTGTCAAAATATATTTGAAAATCATCTTCATCAAACGACCGATTCGAGGTAACTTGAGATACAATCATCAAAACAGTTGTCAAATTTTCAGTAAAATTTGGAAAATTATCAATACACCGATGACAGGTTTGTTATTACATTCTATACAATTATATTTCGAATATGGTCGATTTAAGGTCACTTCTGAATGAATTATCCAAAAAGTGGTAAAATTTACTGAAAAATAATGCAATTTTTTAATAAAGCAGTGGTTGGTTTAATTTGAATTCGAATAAAATTGTCAAAACATATTAGAAAATTATCTCAATCAAAAGACCGATTTAAGGTAACATCAGATACAATTATCAAAAAAGTTGTCAAATTTACAGTAAAATGTGAAAAAAAATATAAATACACCGATGACAGGTTTGGTGTTACATTCATACAAATTTCTATCAAATATGGTCGATTTAAGGTTTCATCTAATACAATTATCCAAAAAGTGGTTAAATTAACTGAAAAATGTAAACTGTTCAACAAAGCTATGTTGGTTCATGTTAATATCTAATAGAACTGTCAGTACATCTGAGAAAATTATCTTGATCAAATGACCGATTTAAGGTAACATCAAATATAATTATCAAAAAAGCTGCAAATTTACAGTAAAATGTGATAAAATTATCAATACACCGATGGCAGGTTTGGTGTTACATTCTATACAGTTATCTTTAGAATATGGTCGATTTAAGGTAACATCTGAATTAATTATCCAAAGAGTGGCAAAAATTACTGTAAAATGTTGGATTTTTTTTTATAAAGCTGTGGTTGGTTCAACTTTCCTTTTAATACAATTGTCAATGCATAAAAGAAAATCATCTAGATCAAATGACCGATTTAAGGTAACATCAAATATAATTATCAACAAAGCTGTTAAATTTACAGAAAAAAATATGGAAAAATTATGAATACACTGATGGCAGGTTTGGTGTTAAGTTCTATATAATTATCATTAGAATATGATCGATTTAAGGTAACATCTGAATGAATTATCCAAAAAATGGCAAAATTTACTGGAGAATGTTGTAATATTTTTAATAAAGCTGTGGTTGGTTCAAGCTTATTTCTAATACAATTGTCAAAATATATTTGAAAATCATCTTCATCAAACGACCGATTCGAGGTAACTTGAGATACAATTATCAAAACAGTTGTCAAATTTTCAGTAAAATGTGGAAAATTATCAATACACCGATGACAGGTTTGTTATTACATTCTATACAATTATATTTCGAATATGGTCGATTTAAGGTCACTTCTGAATGAATTATCCAAAAAGTGGTAAAATTTACTGAAAAATAATGCAATTTTTTAATAAAGCAGTGGTTGGTTTAATTTGAATTCGAATAAAATTGTCAAAACATGTTAGAAAATTATCTCAATCAAATGACCGATTTAAGGTAACATCAAATACATTTATCAAAAAAGTTGTCAAATTTACAGTAAAATGTGAAAAAAAAACATAAATACACCGATGACAGGTTTGGTGTTACATTCATACAAATTTCTATCAAATATGGTCGATTTAAGGTTTCATCTAATACAATTATCCAAAAAGTGGTTAAATTAACTGAAAAATGTAAACTGTTCAACGAAGCTATGTTGGTTCATGTTTACATCTAATAGAACTGTCAGTACATCTGAGAAAATTCTCTTGATCAAATGACCGATTTAAGGTAACATCAAATATAATTATCAAAAAAGCTGCAAATTTACAGTAAAATGTGATAAAATTATCAATACACCGATGGCAGGTTTGGTGTTACATTCTATACAGTTATCTTTAGAATATGGTCGATTTAAGGTAACATCTGAATTAATTATCCAAAGAGTGGCAAAAATTACTGTAAAATGTTGGATTTTTTTTTATAAAGCTGTGGTTGGTTCAACTTTCCTTTTAATACAATTGTCAATGCATAAAAGAAAATCATCTAGATCAAATGACCGATTTAAGGTAACATCAAATATAATTATCAAAAAAGCTGCAAATTTATAGTAAAATGTGGAAAAATTATCAATACACCGATGGCAGGTTTGTTATTACATTCTATACAATTATCTTTCGAATATGGTCGATTTAAGGTCACTTCTGAATGAATTATCTAAAAAGTGGTAAAATTTACTGAAAAATAATGCAATTTTTTAATAAAGCAGTGGTTGGTTTAATTTGAATTCGAATAAAATTGTCAAAACATATTAGAAAATTATCTCAATCAAAAGACCGATTTAAGGTAACATCAGATACAATTATCAAAAAAGTTGTCAAATTTACAGTAAAATGTGAAAAAAAATATAAATACACCGATGACAGGTTTGGTGTTACATTCATACAAATTTCTATCAAATATGGTCGATTTAAGGTTTCATCTAATACAATTATCCAAAAAGTGGTTAAATTAACTGAAAAATGTAAACTGTTCAACAAAGCTATGTTGGTTCATGTTAATATCTAATAGAACTGTCAGTACATCTGAGAAAATTATCTTGATCAAATGACCGATTTAAGGTAACATCAAATATAATTATCAAAAAAGCTGCAAATTTACAGTAAAATGTGATAAAATTATCAATACACCGATGGCAGGTTTGGTGTTACATTCTATACAGTTATCTTTAGAATATGGTCGATTTAAGGTAACATCTGAATTAATTATCCAAAGAGTGGCAAAAATTACTGTAAAATGTTGGATTTTTTTTTATAAAGCTGTGGTTGGTTCAACTTTCCTTTTAATACAATTGTCAATGCATAAAAGAAAATCATCTAGATCAAATGACCGATTTAAGGTAACATCAAATATAATTATCAACAAAGCTGTTAAATTTACAGAAAAAAATATGGAAAAATTATGAATACACTGATGGCAGGTTTGGTGTTAAGCTCTATATAATTATCATTAGAATATGATCGATTTAAGGTAACATCTGAATGAATTATCCAAAAAATGGCAAAATTTACTGGAGAATGTTGTAATATTTTTAATAAAGCTGTGGTTGGTTCAAGCTTATTTCTAATACAATTGTCAAAATATATTTGAAAATCATCTTCATCAAACGACCGATTGGAGGTAGCTTGAGATACAATTATCAAAACAGTTGTCAAATTTTCAGTAAAATGTGGAAAATTATTAATACACTGATGACAGGTTTGGTGTTACATTTTATACAAATATCTATAAAATATGGTCAATTTAAAGTTTCATCTAATACAATTATTTAAAAAGTATTTAAAGTAATTCAAAATTGTAAAAGTTTCAACAAAGCTGTGGTTCGTCATCTGATACGACTGTCAGTACATCTCAGAGAATTATATGGAAGAAATGACCGAATGAAAGTAACATCAAATATAATAATCAGAGAAGTTGTCAAATTTACAGTAAAATGTGGAAAAATTATCAATACACCGATGACAGGTTTGTTATTACATTCTATACAATTATCTTTCGAATATGGTCGATTTAAGGTCACTTCTGAATGAATTATCCAAAAAGTGGTAAAATTTACTGAAAAATAATGCAATTTTTTAATAAAGCAGTGGTTGGTTTAATTTGAATTCGAATAAAATTGTCAAAACATATTAGAAAATTATCTCAATCAAATGACCGATTTAAGGTAATATCAAATATAATTATCAACAAAGCTGTTAAATTTACTGTAAAATATGGAAAAATTATCAATACACTGATGACAGGTTTGGTGTTACGTTCTATATATTTATCTTTAGAATATGGTCGATTAAAGGTAACATCTGAATGAATTATTCAAAAAAAGGCAAAATTTACTGGAGAATGTTGTAATATTATTAATAAACCTGTGGTTGGTTCAAGCTTATTTCTAATACAATTGTCAAAATATATTTGAAAATCATCTTCATCAAAAGACCGATTTAAGGTAACATCAAATACAATTATCAAAAAAGTTGTCAAATTTACAGTAAAATGTGAAAAAAAATATAAATACACCGATGACAGGTTTGGTGTTACATTCATACAAATTTCTATCAAATATGGTCGATTTAAGGTTTCATCTAATACAATTATCCAAAAAGTGGTTAAATTAACTGAAAAATGTAAACTGTTCAACAAAGCTATGTTGGTTCATGTTTACATCTAATAGAACTGTCAGTACATCTGAGAAAATTATCTTGATCAAATGACCGATTTAAGGTAACATCATTTATAATTATCAAAAAAGCTGCAAATTTACAGTAAAATGTGGAAAAATTATCAATACACCGATGGCAGGTTTGGTGTTACATTCTATACAGTTATCTTTAGAATATGGTCGATTTAAGGTAACATCTGAATTAATTATCCAAAGAGTGGCAAAAATTACTGTAAAATGTTGGATTTTTTTTTATAAAGCTGTGGTTGGTTCAAGTTTCCTTTTAATACAATTGTCAATGCATAAAAGAAAATCATCTTGATCAAATGACCGATTTAAGGTAACATCAAATATAATTATCAACAAAGCTGTTAAATTTACAGTAAAATATGGAAAAATTATGAATACACTGATGGCAGGTTTGGTGTTAAGTTCTATATAATTATCATTAGAATATGATCGATTTAAGGTAACATCTGAATGAATTATCCAAAAAATGGCAAAATTTACTGGAGAATGTTGTAATATTTTTAATAAAGCTGTGGAGGATTCAAGCTTATTTCTAATACAATTGTCAAAATATATTTGAAAATCATCTTCATCAAACGACCGATTCGAGGTAACTTGAGATACAATTATCAAAACAGTTGTCAAATTTTCAGTAAAATGTGGAAAATTATCAATACACCGATGACAGGTTTGTTATTACATTCTATACAATTATATTTCGAATATGGTCGATTTAAGGTCACTTCTGAATGAATTATCCAAAAAGTGGTAAAATTTACTGAAAAATAATGCAATTTTTTAATAAAGCAGGGGTTGGTTTAATTTGAATTCGAATAAAATTGTCAAAACATGTTAGAAAATTATCTCAATCAAATGACCGATTTAAGGTAACATCAAATACATTTATCAAAAAAGTTGTCAAATTTACAGTAAAATGTGAAAAAAAACATAAATACACCGATGACAGGTTTGGTGTTACATTCATACAAATTTCTATCAAATATGGTCGATTTAAGGTTTCATCTAATACAATTATCCAAAATGTGGTTAAATTAACTGAAAAATGTAAACTGTTCAACAAAGCTATGTTGGTTCATGTTTACATCTAATAGAACTGTCAGTACATCTGAGAAAATTATCTTGATCAAATGACCGATTCAAGGTAACATCAAATATAATTATCAAAAAAGCTGCAAATTTATAGTAAAATGTGGAAAAATTATCAATACACCGATGGCAGGTTTGGTGTTACATTCTATACAACTATCTTTAGAATATGGTCGATTTAAGGTAACATCTAAATTAATTATCCAAAGAGTGGCAAAAATTACTGTAAAATGTTGGATTTTTTTTAAATAAAGCTGCGATTGGTTCAAATTTCCTTTTAATACAATTGTCAATACATAAAAGAAAATCAACTTGATCAAATGACCGATTTAAGGTAATATCAAATATAATTATCAACAAAGCTGTTAAATTTACTGTAAAATATGGAAAAATTATCAATACACTGATGACAGGTTTGGTGTTACGTTCTATATAATTATCTTTAGAATATGGTCGATTAAAGGTAACATCTGAATGAATTATTCAAAAAAAGGCAAAATTTACTGGAGAATCTTGTAATATTTTTAATAAACCTGTGGTTGGTTCAAGCTTATTTCTAATACAATTGTCAAAATATATTTGAAAATCATCTTCATCAAAAGACCGATTTAAGGTAACATCAAATATAATTATCAAAAAAGTTGTCAAATTTACAGTAAAATGTGAAAAAAAATATAAATACACCGATGACAGGTTTGGTGTTACATTCATACAAATTTCTATCAAATATGGTCGATTTAAGGTTTCATCTAATACAATTATCCAAAAAGTGGTTAAATTAACTGAAAAATGTAAACTGTTCAACAAAGCTATGTTGGTTCATGTTTACATCTAATAGAACTGTCAGTACATCTGAGAAAATTATCTTGATCAAATGACCGATTTAAGGTAACATCATTTATAATTATCAAAAAAGCTGCAAATTTACAGTAAAATGTGGAAAAATTATCAATACACCGATGGCAGGTTTGGTGTTACATTCTATACAGTTATCTTTAGAATATGGTCGATTTAAGGTAACATCTGAATTAATTATCCAAAGAGTGGCAAAAATTACTGTAAAATGTTGGATTTTTTTTTTATAAAGCTGTGGTTGGTTCAAGTTTCCTTTTAATACAATTGTCAATGCATAAAAGAAAATCATCTTGATCAAATGACCGATTTAAGGTAACATCAAATATAATTATCAACAAAGCTGTTAAATTTACAGTAAAATATGGAAAAATTATGAATACACTGATGGCAGGTTTGGTGTTAAGTTCTATATAATTATCATTAGAATATGATCGATTTAAGGTAACATCTGAATGAATTATCCAAAAAATGGCAAAATTTACTGGAGAATGTTGTAATATTTTTAATAAAGCTGTGGAGGATTCAAGCTTATTTCTAATACAATTGTCAAAATATATTTGAAAATCATCTTCATCAAACGACCGATTCGAGGTAACTTGAGATACAATTATCAAAACAGTTGTCAAATTTTCAGTAAAATGTGGAAAATTATCAATACACCGATGACAGGTTTGTTATTACATTCTATACAATTATATTTCGAATATGGTCGATTTAAGGTCACTTCTGAATGAATTATCCAAAAAGTGGTAAAATTTACTGAAAAATAATGCAATTTTTTAATAAAGCAGGGGTTGGTTTAATTTGAATTCGAATAAAATTGTCAAAACATGTTAGAAAATTATCTCAATCAAATGACCGATTTAAGGTAACATCAAATACATTTATCAAAAAAGTTGTCAAATTTACAGTAAAATGTGAAAAAAAACATAAATACACCGATGACAGGTTTGGTGTTACATTCATACAAATTTCTATCAAATATGGTCGATTTAAGGTTTCATCTAATACAATTATCCAAAATGTGGTTAAATTAACTGAAAAATGTAAACTGTTCAACAAAGCTATGTTGGTTCATGTTTACATCTAATAGAACTGTCAGTACATCTGAGAAAATTATCTTGATCAAATGACCGATTCAAGGTAACATCAAATATAATTATCAAAAAAGCTGCAAATTTATAGTAAATTGTGGAAAAATTATCAATACACCGATGGCAGGTTTGGTGTTACATTCTATACAACTATCTTTAGAATATGGTCGATTTAAGGTAACATCTAAATTAATTATCCAAAGAGTGGCAAAAATTACTGTAAAATGTTGGATTTTTTTTAAATAAAGCTGCGATTGGTTCAAATTTCCTTTTAATACAATTGTCAATACATAAAAGAAAATCAACTTGATCAAATGACCGATTTAAGGTAATATCAAATATAATTATCAACAAAGCTGTTAAATTTACTGTAAAATATGGAAAAATTATCAATACACTGATGACAGGTTTGGTGTTACGTTCTATATAATTATCTTTAGAATATGGTCGATTAAAGGTAACATCTGAATGAATTATTCAAAAAAAGGCAAAATTTACTGGAGAATCTTGTAATATTTTTAATAAACCTGTGGTTGGTTCAAGCTTATTTCTAATACAATTGTCAAAATATATTTGAAAATCATCTTCATCAAAAGACCGATTAGAGGTAACATGCAGATACAATTATCAAAAAAGTTGTCAAATTTACAGTAAAATGTGAAAAAAAATATAAATACAACCGATGACAGGTTTGGTGTTACATTCATACAAATTTCTATCAAATATGGTCGATTTAAGGTTTCATCTAATACAATTATCCAAAAAGTTTAAATTAACTGAAAAATGTAAACTGTTCAACTAAGCTATGTTGGTTCATGTTTACATCTAATAGAACTGTCAGTACATCTGAAAAAATTATCTTGATCAAATGACCGATTTAAGGTAACATCATTTATAATTATCAAAAAAGCTGCAAATTTACAGTAAAATGTGGAAAAATTATCAATACACCGATGGCAGGTTTGGTGTTACATTCTATACAGTTATCTTTAGAATATGGTCGATTTAAGGTAACATCTGAATTAATTATCCAAAGAGTGGCAAAAATTACTGTAAAATGTTGGATTTTTTTTTATAAAGCTGTGGTTGGTTCAAGTTTCCTTTTAATACAATTGTCAATGCATAAAAGAAAATCATCTTGATCAAATGACCGATTTAAGGTAACATCAAATATAATTATCAACAAAGCTGTTAAATTTACAGTAAAATATGGAAAAATTATGAATACACTGATGGCAGGTTTGGTGTTAAGTTCTATATAATTATCATTAGAATATGATCGATTTAAGGTAACATCTGAATGAATTATCCAAAAAATGGCAAAATTTACTGGAGAATGTTGTAATATTTTTAATAAAGCTGTGGTGGATTCAAGCTTATTTCTAATACAATTGTCAAAATATATTTGAAAATCATCTTCATCAAACGACCGATTCGAGGTAACTTGAGATACAATTATCAAAACAGTTGTCAAATTTTCAGTAAAATGTGGAAAATTATCAATACACCGATGACAGGTTTGTTATTACATTCTATACAATTATATTTCGAATATGGTCGATTTAAGGTCACTTCTGAATGAATTATCCAAAAAGTGGTAAAATTTACTGAAAAATAATGCAATTTTTTAATAAAGCAGGGGTTGGTTTAATTTGAATTCGAATAAAATTGTCAAAACATGTTAGAAAATTATCTCAATCAAATGACCGATTTAAGGTAACATCAAATACATTTATCAAAAAAGTTGTCAAATTTACAGTAAAATGTGAAAAAAAAACATAAATACACCGATGACAGGTTTGGTGTTACATTCATACAAATTTCTATCAAATATGGTCGATTTAAGGTTTCATCTAATACAATTATCCAAAATGTGGTTAAATTAACTGAAAAATGTAAACTGTTCAACAAAGCTATGTTGGTTCATGTTTACATCTAATAGAACTGTCAGTACATCTGAGAAAATTATCTTGATCAAATGACCGATTTAAGGTAACATCAAATATAATTATCAAAAAAGTTGCAAATTTATAGTAAAATGTGGAAAAATTATCAATACACCGATGGCAGGTTTGGTGTTACATTCTATACAGTTATCTTTAGAATATGGTCGATTTAAGGTAACATCTGAATTAATTATCCAAAGAATGGCAAAAATTACTGTAAAATGTTGGATTTTTTTTTATAAAGCTGTGGTTGGTTCAAGTTTCCTTTTAATACAATTGTCAATGCATAAAGGAAAATCATCTTGATCAAATGACCGATTTAAGGTAACATCAAATATAATTATCAACAAAGCTGTTAAATTTACAGTAAAATATGGAAAAATTATGAATACACTGATGGCAGGTTTGGTGTTAAGTTCTATATAATTATCATTAGAATATGATCGATTTAAGGTAACATCTGAATGAATTATCCAAAAAATGGCAAAATTTACTGGAGAATGTTGTAATATTTTTAATAAAGCTGTGGAGGATTCAAGCTTATTTCTAATACAATTGTCAAAATATATTTGAAAATCATCTTCATCAAACGACCGATTCGAGGTAACTTGAGATACAATTATCAAAACAGTTGTCAAATTTTCAGTAAAATGTGGAAATTTATCAATACACCGATGACAGGTTTGTTATTACATTCTATACAATTATATTTCGAATATGGTCGATTTAAGGTCACTTCTGAATGAATTATCCAAAAAGTGGTAAAATTTACTGAAAAATAATGCAATTTTTTAATAAAGCAGGGGTTGGTTTAATTTGAATTCGAATAAAATTGTCAAAACATGTTAGAAAATTATCTCAATCAAATGACCGATTTAAGGTAACATCAAATACATTTATCAAAAAAGTTGTCAAATTTACAGTAAAATGTGAAAAAAAACATAAATACACCGATGACAGGTTTGGTGTTACATTCATACAAATTTCTATTAAATATGGTCGATTTAAGGTTTCATCTAATACAATTATCCAAAATGTGGTTAAATTAACTGAAAAATGTAAACTGTTCAACAAAGCTATGTTGGTTCATGTTTACATCTAATAGAACTGTCAGTACATCTGAGAAAATTATCTTGATCAAATGACCGATTTAAGGTAACATCAAATATATTTATCAAAAAAGCTGCAAATTTATAGTAAAATGTGGAAAAATTATCAATACACCGATGGCAGGTTTGGTGTTACATTCTATACAATTATCTTTAGAATATGGTCGATTTAAGGTAACATCTGAATTAATTATCCAAAGAGTGGCAAAAATTACTATAAAATGTTGGATTCTTTTTAATAAAGCTGTGGTTGGTTCAAGTTTCCTTTTAATACAATTGTCAATACATAAAAGAAAATCATCTTGATCAAATGACCGATTTAAGGTAACATCAAATACAATTATCAACAAAGATGTTAAATTTACAGTAGAATATTGGAAAATTATCAATACACTGATGGCAGGTTTGGTGTTACGTTCTATATAATTATCTTTAGACTATGGTCGATTTAAGGTAACATCTGAATGAATTATCCAAAAAATGGCAAAATTTACTGGAGAATGTTGTAATATTTTTAATAAAGCTGTGGTTGGTTTCAAGCTTATTTCTAATACAATTGTCAAAATATATTAGATAATTATCTTGATCAAACGACCGATTCGAGGTAACTTGAGATACAATTATCAAAACAGTTGTCAAATTTACAGTAAAACGTGGAAAATTATCAATACACTGATGACAGGTTTGGTGTTACATTTTATACAAATATCTATAAAATATGGTCAATTTAAAGTTTCATCTAATACAATTATTTAAAAGTGGTTAAAGTAATTCAAAATTGTAAAATTTTCAACAAAGCTGTGGTTGGTCATCTGATACAACTGTCAGTACATCTCAGAAAATGATATGGAACAAATGACCGATTGAAAGTAACATCAATTATAATAATCAGAGAAGTTGTCAAATTTACAGTAGAATGTGGGAAAATTATCAATACACCGATGACAGGTTTGGTATTACATTCTATACAATTATCTTTCGAATATGGTTGATTTAAGGTCACTTCTGAATGAATTATCCAAAAAGGGGTAAAATTTACTGAAAAATAATGCAATTTTTTAATAAAGCTGTGGTTGGTTTAATTTGAATTCGAATACAATTGTCAATACATAGTAGAAAATTATCTCAATCAAATGACCGATTTAAGGTAACATCAAATACAATTATCAAAAAAGTTGTCAAATTTACAGTAAAATGTGAAAAAAAAAAATATAAATACACCGATGACAGGTTTGGTGTTACATTCATACAAATTTCTATCAAATATGGTCGATTTAAGGTTTCATCTAATACAATTATCCAAAAAGTGGTTAAATTAACTGAAAAATGTAAACTGTTCAACAAAGCTATGTTGGTTCATGTTTACATCTAATAGAACTGTCAGTACATCTGAGAAAATTATCTTGATCAAATGACCGATTTAAGGTAACATCATTTATAATTATCAAAAAAGCTGCAAATTAACAGTCAAATGTGGAAAAATTATCAATACACCGATGGCAGGTTTGGTGTTACATTCTATACAGTTATCTTTAGAATATGGTCGATTTAAGGTCACTTCTGAATGAATTATCCAAAAAGTGGTAAAATTTACTGAAAAATAATGCAATTTTTTAATAAAGCAGTGGTTGGTTTAATTTGAATTCGAATAAAATTGTCAAAACATATTAGAAAATTATCTCAATCAAAAGACCGATTTAAGGTAACATCAGATACAATTATCAAAAAAGTTGTCAAATTTACAGTAAAATGTGAAAAAAAAATATAAATACACCGATGACAGGTTTGGTGTTACATTCATACAAATTTCTATCAAATATGGTCGATTTAAGGTTTCATCTAATACAATTATCCAAAAAGTGGTTAAATTAACTGAAAAATGTAAACTGTTCAACAAAGCTATGTTGGTTCATGTTTACATCTAATAGAACTGTCAGTACATCTGAGAAAATTATCTTGATCAAATGACCGATTTAAGGTAACATCATTTATAATTATCAAAAAAGCTGCAAATTTACAGTCAAATGTGGAAAAATTATCAATACACCGATGGCAGGTTTGGTGTTACATTCTATACAGTTATCTTTAGAATATGGTCGATTTAAGGTAACATCTGAATTAATTATCCAAAGAGTGGCAAAAATTACTGTAAAATGTTGGATTTTTTTTTATAAAGCTGTGGTTGGTTCAAGTTTCCTTTTAATACAATTGTCAATGCATAAAAGAAAATCATCTTGATCAAATGACCGATTTAAGGTAACATCAAATATAATTATCAACAAAGCTGTTAAATTTACAGTAAAATATGGAAAAATTATGAATACACTGATGGCAGGTTTGGTGTTATGTTCTATATAATTATCATTAGAATATGATCGATTTAAGGTAACATCTGAATGAATTATCCAAAAAATGGCAAAATTTACTGGAGAATGTTGTAATATTTTTAATAAAGCTGTGGTGGATTCAAGCTTATTTCTAATACAATTGTCAAAATATATTTGAAAATAATCTTCATTAAACGACCGATTCGAGGTAACTTGAGATACAATTATCAAAACAGTTGTCAAATTTTCAGTAAAATGTGGAAAATTATCAATACACCGATGACAGGTTTGTTATTACATTCTATACAATTATATTTCGAATATGGTCGATTTAAGGTCACTTCTGAATGAATTATCCAAAAAGTGGTAAAATTTACTGAAAAACAATGCAATTTTTTAATAAAGCAGGGGTTGGTTTAATTTGAATTCGAATAAAATTGTCAAAACATGTTAGAAAATTATCTCAATCAAATGACCGATTTAAGGTAACATCAAATACATTTATCAAAAAAGTTGTCAAATTTACAGTAAAATGTGAAAAAAAAACATAAATACACCGATGACAGGTTTGGTGTTACATTCATACAAATTTCTATCAAATATGGTCGATTTAAGGTTTCATCTAATACAATTATCCAAAAAGTGGTTAAATTAACTGAAAAATGTAAACTGTTCAACAAAGCTATGTTGGTTCATGTTTACATCTAATAGAACTGTCAGTACATCTGAGAAAATTCTCTTGATCAAATGACCGATTTAAGGTAACATCAAATATAATTATCAAAAAAGCTGCAAATTTATAGTAAAATGTGGAAAAATTATCAATACACCGATGGCAGGTTTGTTATTACATTTTATACAATTATCTTTCGAATATGGTCGATTTAAGGTCACTTCTGAATGAATTATCCAAAAAGTGGTAAAATTTACTGAAAAATAATGCAATTTTTTAATAAAGCAGTGGTTGGTTTAATTTGAATTCGAATAAAATTGTCAAAACATATTAGAAAATTATCTCAATCAAAAGACCGATTTAAGGTAACATCAGATACAATTATCAAAAAAGTTGTCAAATTTACAGTAAAATGTGAAAAAAAATATAAATACACCGATGACAGGTTTGGTGTTACATTCATACAAATTTCTATCAAATATGGTCGATTTAAGGTTTCATCTAATACAATTATCCAAAAAGTGGTTAAATTAACTGAAAAATGTAAACTGTTCAACAAAGCTATGTTGGTTCATGTTTACATCTAATAGAACTGTCAGTACATCTGAGAAAATTATCTTGATCAAATGACCGATTTAAGGTAACATCATTTATAATTATCAAAAAAGCTGCAAATTTACAGTCAAATCTGGAAAAATTATCAATACACCGATGGCAGGTTTGGTGTTACATTCTATACAGTTATCTTTAGAATATGGTCGATTTAAGGTAACATCTGAATTAATTATCCAAAGAGTGGCAAAAATTACTGTAAAATGTTGGATTTTTTTTTATAAAGCTGTGGTTGGTTCAAGTTTCCTTTTAATACAATTGTCAATGCATAAAAGAAAATCATCTTGATCAAATGACCGATTTAAGGTAACATCAAATATAATTATCAACAAAGCTGTTAAATTTACAGTAAAATATGGAAAAATTATGAATACACTGATGGCAGGTTTGGTGTTAAGTTCTATATAATTATCATTAGAATATGATCGATTTAAGGTAACATCTGAATGAATTATCCAAAAAATGGCAAAATTTACTGGAGAATGTTGTAATATTTTTAATAAAGCTGTGGTGGATTCAAGCTTATTTCTAATACAATTGTCAAAATATATTTGAAAATAATCTTCATTAAACGACCGATTCGAGGTAACTTGAGATACAATTATCAAAACAGTTGTCAAATTTTCAGTAAAATGTGGAAAATTATCAATACACCGATGACAGGTTTGTTATTACATTCTATACAATTATATTTCGAATATGGTCGATTTAAGGTCACTTCTGAATGAATTATCCAAAAAGTGGTAAAATTTACTGAAAAATAATGCAATTTTTTAATAAAGCAGGGGTTGGTTTAATTTGAATTCGAATAAAATTGTCAAAACATGTTAGAAAATTATCTCAATCAAATGACCGATTTAAGGTAACATCAAATACATTTATCAAAAAAGTTGTCAAATTTACAGTAAAATGTGAAAAAAAACATAAATACACCGATGACAGGTTTGGTGTTACATTCATACAAATTTCTATCAAATATGGTCGATTTAAGGTTTCATCTAATACAATTATCCAAAAAGTGGTTAAATTAACTGAAAAATGTAAACTGTTCAACAAAGCTATGTTGGTTCATGTTTACATCTAATAGAACTGTCAGTACATCTGAGAAAATTCTCTTGATCAAATGACCGATTTAAGGTAACATCAAATATAATTATCAAAAAAGTTGCAAATTTATAGTAAAATGTGGAAAAATTATCAATACACCGATGGCAGGTTTGTTATTACATTTTATACAATTATCTTTCGAATATGGTCGATTTAAGGTCACTTCTGAATGAATTATCCAAAAAGGGGTAAAATTTACTGAAAAATAATGCAATTTTTTAATAAAGCTGTGGTTGGTTTAATTTTAATTCGAATACAATTGTCAATACATAGTAGAAAATTATCTCAATCAAATGACCGATTTAAGGTAACATCAAATACAATTATCAAAAATGTTGTCAAATTTACAGTAAAATGGGGAAAAAAAATATAAATACACCGATGACAGGTTTGGTGTTACATTCATACAAATTTCTATCAAGTATGGTCGATTTAAGGTTTCATCTAATACAATTATCCAAAAAGTGGTTAAATTAACTGAAAAATGTAAACTGTTCAACAAAGCTATGTTGGTTCATGTTTACATCTAATAGAACTGTCAGTACATCTGAGAAAATTATCTTGATCAAATGACCGATTTAAGGTAACATCAAATATAATTATCAAAAAAGCTGCAAATTTACAGTAAAATGTGGAAAAATTATCAATACACCGATGGCAGGTTTGGTGTTACATTCTATACAATTATCTTTAGAACATGGTCGATTCAAGGTAACATCTGAATTAATTATCCAAAGAGTGGCAAAAATTACTGTAAAATGTTGGATTTTTTTTAATAAAGCTGTGGTTGGTTCAAGTTTCCTTTTAATACAATTGTTAACACATAAACGAAAATCATCTTGATGAAATGACCGATTTAAGGTAACATCAAATATAATTATCAACTAAGCTGTTAAATATACAGTAAAATATGGAAAAATTATGAATACACTGATGGCAGGTTTGGTGTTACGTTCTATATAATTATCTTTAGAATATGGTCGATTTAAGGTAACATCTGAATTAATTATCCAAAAAATGGCAAAATTTACTGGAGAATGTTGTAATATTTTTAATAAAGCTGTGGTTGGTTCAAGCTTATTTCTAATACAATTGTCAAAATATATTTGAAAATTATCTTCATCAAACGACCGATTCGAGGTAACTTGAGATACAATTATCAAAACAGTTGTCAAATTTACAGTAAAATGTGGAAAATTATCAATACACTGATGACAGGTTTGGTGTTACATTTTATACAAATATCTAAATAATATGGTTAATTTAAAGTTTCATCTAATACAATTATTTAAAAACTGGTTAAAGTAATTCAAAATTGTAAAATTTTCAACAAAGCTGTGGTTGGTCATCTGATACAACTGTCAGTACATCTCAGAAAATGATATGAAACAAATGACCGATTGAAAGTAACATCAACTATGATAATCAGAGAAGTTGTCAAATTTACAGTAGAATTTAGAAAAATTATCAATACACCGATGACAGGTTTGGTATTACATTCTATACAATTATCTTTCGAATATGGTTGATTTAAGGTCACTTTTGAATGAATTATCCAAAAAGTGGTAAAATTTACTGAAAAATAATGCAATTTTTTAATAAAGCTGTGGTTGGTTTAATTTGAATTCGAATACAATTGTCAATACATAATAAAAAAATTATCTCAATCAAATGACCGATTTAAGGTTGCATCAAATACAATTATCAAAAAAGTTGTCAAATTTACAGTAAAATGGGGAAAAAAAATATAAATACACCGATGACAGGTTTGGTGTTACATTCATACAAATTTCTATCAAGTATGGTCGATTTAAGGTTTCATCTAATACAATTATCCAAAAAGTGGTTAAATTAACTGAAAATGTAAACTGTTCAACAAAGCTATGTTGGTTCATGTTTACATCTAATAGAACTGTCAGTACATCTGAGAAAATTATCTTGATCAAATGACCGATTTAAGGTAACATCAAATATAATTATCAAAAAAGCTGCAAATTTATAGTAAAATGTGGAAAAATTATCAATACACCGATGGCAGGTTTGGTGTTACATTCTATACAATTATCTTTAGAACATGGTCGATTCAAGGTAACATCTGAATTAATTATCCAAAGAGTGGCAAAAATTACTGTAAAATGTTGGATTTTTTTTAATAAAGCTGTGGTTGGTTCAAGTTTCCTTTTAATACAATTGTTAACACATAAACGAAAATCATCTTGATGAAATGACCGATTTAAGGTAACATCAAATATAATTATCAACTAAGCTGTTAAATATACAGTAAAATATGGAAAAATTATGAATACACTGATGGCAGGTTTGGTGTTACGTTCTATATAATTATCTTTAGAATATGGTCGATTTAAGGTAACATCTGAATTAATTATCCAAAAAATGGCAAAATTTACTGGAGAATGTTGTAATATTTTTAATAAAGCTGTGGTTGGTTCAAGCTTATTTCTAATACAATTGTCAAAATATATTTGAAAATTATCTTCATCAAACGACCGATTCGAGGTAACTTGAGATACAATTATCAAAACAGTTGTCAAATTTACAGTAAAATGTGGAAAATTATCAATACACTGATGACAGGTTTGGTGTTACATTTTATACAAATATCTAAATAATATGGTTAATTTAAAGTTTCATCTAATACAATTATTTAAAAACTGGTTAAAGTAATTCAAAATTGTAAAATTTTCAACAAAGCTGTGGTTGGTCATCTGATACAACTGTCAGTACATCTCAGAAAATGATATGAAACAAATGACCGATTGAAAGTAACATCAACTATGATAATCAGAGAAGTTGTCAAATTTACAGTAGAATTTAGAAAAATTATCAATACACCGATGACAGGTTTGGTATTACATTCTATACAATTATCTTTCGAATATGGTTGATTTAAGGTCACTTTTGAATGAATTATCCAAAAAGTGGTAAAATTTACTGAAAAATAATGCAATTTTTTAATAAAGCTGTGGTTGGTTTAATTTGAATTCGAATACAATTGTCAATACATAATAAAAAAATTATCTCAATCAAATGACCGATTTAAGGTTGCATCAAATACAATTATCAAAAAAGTTGTCAAATTTACAGTAAAATGGGGAAAAAAAATATAAATACACCGATGACAGGTTTGGTGTTACATTCATACAAATTTCTATCAAGTATGGTCGATTTAAGGTTTCATCTAATACAATTATCCAAAAAGTGGTTAAATTAACTGAAAATGTAAACTGTTCAACAAAGCTATGTTGGTTCATGTTTACATCTAATAGAACTGTCAGTACATCTGAGAAAATTATCTTGATCAAATGACCGATTTAAGGTAACATCAAATATAATTATCAAAAAAGCTGCAAATTTATAGTAAAATGTGGAAAAATTATCAATACACCGATGGCAGGTTTGGTGTTACATTCTATACAATTATCTTTAGAACATGGTCGATTCAAGGTAACATCTGAATTAATTATCCAAAGAGTGGCAAAAATTACTGTAAAATGTTGGATTTTTTTTAATAAAGCTGTGGTTGGTTCAAGTTTCCTTTTAATACAATTGTTAACACATAAACGAAAATCATCTTGATGAAATGACCGATTTAAGGTAACATCAAATATAATTATCAACTAAGCTGTTAAATATACAGTAAAATATGGAAAAAATTATGAATACACTGATGGCAGGTTTGGTGTTACGTTCTATATAATTATCTTTAGAATATGGTCGATTTAAGGTAACATCTGAATTAATTATCCAAAAAATGGCAAAATTTACTGGAGAATGTTGTAATATTTTTAATAAAGCTGTGGTTGGTTCAAGCTTATTTCTAATACAATTGTCAAAATATATTTGAAAATTATCTTCATCAAACGACCGATTCGAGGTAACTTGAGATACAATTATCAAAACAGTTGTCAAATTTACAGTAAAATGTGGAAAATTATCAATACACTGATGACAGGTTTGGTGTTACATTTTATACAAATATCTAAATAATATGGTTAATTTAAAGTTTCATCTAATACAATTATTTAAAAACTGGTTAAAGTAATTCAAAATTGTAAAATTTTCAACAAAGCTGTGGTTGGTCATCTGATACAACTGTCAGTACATCTCAGAAAATGATATGAAACAAATGACCGATTGAAAGTAACATCAACTATGATAATCAGAGAAGTTGTCAAATTTACAGTAGAATTTAGAAAAATTATCAATACACCGATGACAGGTTTGGTATTACATTCTATACAATTATCTTTCGAATATGGTTGATTTAAGGTCACTTTTGAATGAATTATCCAAAAAGTGGTAAAATTTACTGAAAAATAATGCAATTTTTTAATAAAGCTGTGGTTGGTTTAATTTGAATTCGAATACAATTGTCAATACATAATAAAAAAATTATCTCAATCAAATGACCGATTTAAGGTTGCATCAAATACAATTATCAAAAAAGTTGTCAAATTTACAGTAAAATGGGGAAAAAAAATATAAATACACCGATGACAGGTTTGGTGTTACATTCATACAAATTTCTATCAAGTATGGTCGATTTAAGGTTTCATCTAATACAATTATCCAAAAAGTGGTTAAATTAACTGAAAATGTAAACTGTTCAACAAAGCTATGTTGGTTCATGTTTACATCTAATAGAACTGTCAGTACATCTGAGAAAATTATCTTGATCAAATGACCGATTTAAGGTAACATCAAATATAATTATCAAAAAAGCTGCAAATTTATAGTAAAATGTGGAAAATTTATCAATACACCGATGGCAGGTTGGGTGTTACATTCTATACAATTATCTTTAGAATATGGTCGATTTAAGGTAACATCTGAATTAATTATCCAAAGAGTGGCAAAAATTTCTATAAAATGTCGGATTTTTTTAAATAAAGCTGCGATTGGTTCAAATTTCCTTTTAATACAATTGTCAATACATAAAAGAAAATCAACTTGATCAAATGACCGATTTAAGGTAATATCAAATATAATTATCAACAAAGCTGTTAAATTTACTGTAAAATATGGAAAAATTGTCAATACACTGATGACAGGTTTTGTGTTACGTTCTATATAATTATCTTTAGATTATGGTCGGTTTAAGGTAACATCTGAATGAATTTTTCAAAAAAAGGCAAAATTTACTGGAGAATGTTGTAATATTTTTAATAAAGCTGTGGTTGGTTCAAGCTTATTTCTAATACAATTGTCAGAATATATTTGAAAATTATCTTCATCAAACGACCGATTCGAGGTAACTTGAGATACAATTATCAAAACAGTTGTCAAATTTTCAGTAAAATGTGGAAAATTATCAATGCACTGATGACAGGTTTGGTGTTACATTTTATACAAATATCTATAAAATATGGTCAATTTAAAGTTTCATCTAATACAATTATTTAAAAAGTGGTTAAAGTAATTCAAAATTGTAAAATTTTCAACAAAGCTGTGGTTGGTCATCTGATACGACTGTCAGTACATCTCAGAAAATGATCTGGAACAAATGACCGATTGAAAGTAACATCAAATATAATAGTCAGAGAAGTTGTCAAATTTACAGTAGAATTTAGAAAAATTATCAATACACCGATGACAGGTTTGGTATTACATTCTATACAATTATCTTTCGAATATGGTTGATTTAAGGTCACTTTTGAATGAATTATCCAAAAAGTGGTAAAATTTACTGAAAAATAATGCAATTTTTTAATAAAGCTGTGGTTGGTTTAATTTGAATTCGAATACAATTGTCAATACATAATAAAAAAATTATCTCAATCAAATGACCGATTTAAGGTTGCATCAAATACAATTATCAAAAAAGTTGTCAAATTTACAGTAAAATGGGGAAAAAAAATATAAATACACCGATGACAGGTTTGGTGTTACATTCATACAAATTTCTATCAAGTATGGTCGATTTAAGGTTTCATCTAATACAATTATCCAAAAAGTGGTTAAATTAACTGAAAATGTAAACTGTTCAACAAAGCTATGTTGGTTCATGTTTACATCTAATAGAACTGTCAGTACATCTGAGAAAATTATCTTGATCAAATGACCGATTTAAGGTAACATCAAATATAATTATCAAAAAAGCTGCAAATTTATAGTAAAATGTGGAAAATTTATCAATACACCGATGGCAGGTTGGGTGTTACATTCTATACAATTATCTTTAGAATATGGTCGATTTAAGGTAACATCTGAATTAATTATCCAAAGAGTGGCAAAAATTTCTATAAAATGTCGGATTTTTTTAAATAAAGCTGCGATTGGTTCAAATTTCCTTTTAATACAATTGTCAATACATAAAAGAAAATCAACTTGATCAAATGACCGATTTAAGGTAATATCAAATATAATTATCAACAAAGCTGTTAAATTTACTGTAAAATATGGAAAAATTATCAATAAACTGATGACAGGTTTTGTGTTACGTTCTATATAATTATCTTTAGATTATGGTCGGTTTAAGGTAACATCTGAATGAATTTTTCAAAAAAAGGCAAAATTTACTGGAGAATGTTGTAATATTTTTAATAAAGCTGTGGTTGGTTCAAGCTTATTTCTAATACAATTGTCAAAATATATTTGAAAATTATCTTCATCAAACGACCGATTCGAGGTAACTTGAGATACAATTATCAAAACAGTTGTCAAATTTTCAGTAAAATGTGGAAAATTATCAATGCACTGATGACAGGTTTGGTGTTACATTTTATACAAATATCTATAAAATATGGTCAATTTAAAGTTTCATCTAATACAATTATTTAAAAAGTGGTTAAAGTAATTCAAAATTGTAAAATTTTCAACAAAGCTGTGGTTGGTCATCTGATACGACTGTCAGTACATCTCAGAAAATGATCTGGAACAAATGACCGATTGAAAGTAACATCAAATATAATAGTCAGAGAAGTTGTCAAATTTACAGTAAAATGTGGAAAAATTATCAATACACCGATGGCAGGTTTGTTATTACATTCTGTACAATTATCTTTCGAATATGGTCGATTTAAGGTCACTTCTAAATGAATTATCCAAAAAGTGGTAAAATTTACTGAAAAATAATGCAATTTTTTAATAAAGCAGTGGTTGGTTTAATTTGAATTCGAATAAAATTGTCAAAACATATTAGAAAATTATCTCAATCAAATGACCGATTTAAGGTAACATCAAATACAATTATCAAAAAAGTTGTCAAATTTACAGTAAAATGTGAAAAAAAAATATAAATACACCGATGACAGGTTTGGTGTTACATTGATACAAATTTCTATCAAATATGGTCGATTTAAGGTTTAATCTAATACAATTATCCAAAAAGTGGTTAAATTAACTGAAAAATGTAAACTGTTCAACAAAGCTATAATGGTTCATGTTTACATCTAATAGAACTGTCAGTACATCTGAGAAAATTATCTTGATCAAATGACCGATTTAAGGTAACATCAAATATATTTATCAAAAAAGCTGCAAATTTATAGTAAAATGTGGAAAAATTATCAATACACCGATGGCAGGTTTGGTGTTACATTCTATACAATTATCTTTAGAATATGGTCGATTTAAGGTAACATCTGAATTAATTATCCAAAGAGTGGCAAAAATTACTATAAAATGTTGGATTCTTTTTAATAAAGCTGTGGTTGGTTCAAGTTTCCTTTTAATACAATTGTCAATACATAAAAGAAAATCATCTTGATCAAATGACCGATTTAAGGTAACATCAAATATAATTATCAACAAAGATGTTAAATTTACAGTAGAATATTGGAAAATTATCAATACACTGATGGCAGGTTTGGTGTTACGTTCTATATAATTATCTTTAGACTATGGTCGATTTAAGGTAACATCTGAATGAATTATCCAAAAAATGGCAAAATTTACTGGAGAATGTTGTAATATTTTTAATAAAGCTGTGGTTGGTTCAAGCTTATTTCTAATACAATTGTCAGAATATATTAGATAATTATCTTGATCAAACGACCGATTCGAGGTAACTTGAGATACAATTATCAAAACAGTTGTCAAATTTACAGTAAAATGTGGAAAATTATCAATACACTGATGACAGGTTTGGTGTTACATTTTATACAAATATCTATAAAATATGGTCAATTTAAAGTTTCATCTAATACAATTATTTAAAAGTGGTTAAAGTAATTCAAAATTGTAAAATTTTCAACAAAGCTGTGGTTGGTCATCTGATACAACTGTCAGTACATCTCAGAAAATGATATGGAACAAATGACCGATTGAAAGTAACATCAATTATAATAATCAGAGAAGTTGTCAAATTTACAGTAGAATGTGGGAAAATTATCAATACACCGATGACAGGTTTGGTATTACATTCTATACAATTATCTTTCGAATATGGTTGATTTAAGGTCACTTCTGAATGAATTATCCAAAAAGGAATAAAATTTACTGAAAAATAATGCAATTTTTTAATAAAGCTGTGGTTGGTTTAATTTGAATTCGAATACAATTGTCAATACATAGTAGAAAATTATCTCAATCAAATGACCGATTTAAGGTAACATCAAATACAATTATCAAAAAAGTTGTCAAATTTACAGTAAAATGTGAAAAAAAAAATATAAATACACCGATGACAGGTTTGGTGTTACATTCATACAAATTTCTATCAAGTATGGTCGATTTAAGGTTTCATCTAATACAATTATCCAAAAAGTGGTTAAATTAACTGAAAAATGTAAACTGTTCAACAAAGCTATGTTGGTTCATGTTTACATCTAATAGAACTGTCAGTACATCTGAGAAAATTATCTTGATCAAATGACCGATTTAATGTAACATCAAATATAATTATCAAAAAAGCTGCAAATTTACAGTAAATGTGGAAAAATTATCAATACACCGATGGCAGGTTTGGTGTTACATTCTATACAATTATCTTTAGAATATGGTCGATTTAAGGTAACATCTAAATTAATTATCCACGGAGTGGCAAAAATTACTGTAAAATGTTGGATTTTTTTTAATAAAGCTGTGGTTGGTTCAAGTTTCCTTTTAATACAATTGGCAATACATAAAAGAAAATCATCTTGGTCAAATGACCGATTTAAGGTAACATCATTATCAAGAAAGCTGTTAAATTTACAGTAAAATATGGGAAAATTCTCAACACTGATGGCAGGTTTGGTGTTACGTTCTATATAATTATCTTTAGAATATGGTCGATTTAAGGTAACATCTGAATGAATTATCCAAAAAATGGCAAAATTTACTGGAGAATATTGTAATATTTTTAATAAAGCTGTGGTTGGTTCAAGCTTACTTCTAATACAATTGGCAAAATATATTAGAAAATCATCTTGATCAAACTACCGATTCGAGGTGCCTTGAGATACAATTATCAAAACAGTTGTCAAATTTACAGTAAAATGTGGAAAATTATCAATACACTGATAGCAGGTTTGGTGTTACATTTTATACAAATATCTATAAAATATGGTCAATTTAAAGTTTCATCTAATACAATTATCAAAAAAGTGGTTAAAGCTATTCAAAATTGTAAAATTTTCAACAAAGCTGTGAATGGTCATCTGATACAACTGTCAGTACATCTCAGAAAATGATATGGAACAAATGACCGTTTTAAGGTAACATCAAATATGATAATCAGAGAAATTGTCAAATTTACAGTAAAATGTGGAAAAATTATCAATACATCGATGACAGGTATGGAATTACATTCTATACAATTATCTTTCGAATATGGTTGATTTAAGGTAACATCTAAATGAATTATTCAAAAGTGGTAAAATTTACTGAAAAATAATGGGTTTTTTTAGAAAGCTGTGATTGGTTCAATTTTAATTCTTATACAATTGTCAATACATATTTGAAAATTATCTTGATCAAATGACCGATTTAAGGTAGCATCAAATACAATTATCAAAAAAGTTGTCAAATTAACAGTAAAATGTGGAAAAATTATCAATATACCGATTGCAGGTTTGGTGTTACATTCTATCCAAATATCTATTGAATATGGTCGATTTAAGGGTTTATCTAATACAAATATCCAAACAGTGGTTAAATTAACTGAAAAATGTAAAATTGTCAACAAACTCCGGTTGGCTGATGTTTACATTTAATAAAACTGTCTGTACATCTCAGAAAATTGACCGATTCAAGGTAACTTCAAATACAATTATCAAAACAGTTGTCAAATTTACAGTAAAATGTGGAAAAATTATCAATACACCGATGGCAGGTTTGGTGTTACATTTTATACAAATATCTATTGAATATGGTCGATCTAAGGTTTCATCTAATACAACTATCCAAAAAGTTGTTAAATTAACTGAAAAATGTAAAGTTTTCAACAAAGCTGTGGTTGGTTCATGTTTACATCTAATACAACTGTCAGCACATCTCAGAAAATTATCTGGAACAAATGTTTAATTTTAGGTAATATGAAATACTGCTATAATTGATTGATTGATTGTTGGTTGCTTTACGTCGCATTAGCACAACAAGGCTATATCGCGGCGAGAGCTAATTCGAATATTTTTTACAATTTAAAGCATATTCTTAAAATCAGACAAAAGGCCCTTCAATAAACTAAAATTCTAGATTAAAGCAAATTGATTATTTACAAATAAAAATGAACATTAAGATAACGTGATAAAATTTAAAATCGTTTTAAATATAATAACATTTTTATATTTTAGAATATATTCCAACTTCTTTTAAAAATGAAACAATATTTGTAAATGAAACATAATTAAATAAATCATACATATTATTGACATTGAAATGCTTCTTACGAATATCAGCAAAGTCAATACAATTGATTAAAACATGTTTAATAGTATACTTGCAGTTACAAGGTAAACATTGTGGTTCTACTTCATTTTTTAAAAGATATTCGTGTGTTATTCTAGTATGACCAATACGACATCTAGAAATAACACACTGATCTTTTCTGCACATAAAATTATTGAAAGGTTTACATAAATTAGGTTTAATATCATGTAATTTATTACCATCTTTTTTACTCCATTCATTTTTCAATATATTAAAAACATATTCTCTAATATTAGATTTAAAATCGGTATATGGTATATCACAGTTAGATAAAGGGTCACCCAGGGCATTCTTTGCCTTAAGGTCTACGGCTGTGTTTCCAAGGATTCCAACATGACTCGGCACCCATAGAAATAATATTTCTTTAAGAAGAATTTTTAAATTCCTCATTTCATATAAAATTTTGAGAATTGTTGGGTTTTTAATTTTAGTATTTTGTATAGCTTGTAAGCATGAAAGTGAATCAGAACATATAATAAATTTTGATTTATCTGAAAAAGCAATAAATTTCAAAGCCAAAATTATTGCTTCTGCTTCAGCAGTAAAGATCGATGCATCAGATGGCAAACTGAGAGTTGCAGCTCTGTCCCTGAAGACAGCAGCAGATGCAACTCTGTCACCATCTTTTGATCCATCAGTATAGACAGTTGAAAAATCAAAATAATTGGCTTTGATTTCAGCATAGTGTTGCTGAATTAAAAGAGGATTTGTTTTATTTTTATTGTGTTCACAGAGATCAAATATCATTTTTGGTTTGGGAAGTTCCCATGGATTGATTGATTGATTGTTGGTTGCTTTACGCCGCATTAGCACAACAAGGCTATATCGCGGCGAGAGCTAATTCGAATATTTTTTACAATTTAAAGCATATTCTTAAAATCAGACAAAAGGTCCTTCAATAAACTAAAATTCTAGATTAAAGCAAATTGATTATTTACAAATAAAAATGAACATTAAGATAACGTGATAAAAATTTTAAATCGTTTTAAATATAATAACATTTTTATATTTTAGAATATATTCCAACTTCTTTTAAAAATGAAACAATATTTGTAAATGAAACATTATTAAATAAATCATACATATTATTGACATTGAAATGCTTCTTACGAATATCAGCAAAGTCAATACAATTGATTAAAACATGTTTAATAGTATACTTGCAGTTGCAAGGTATACATTGTGGTTCTACTTCATTTTTTAAAAGATATTCGTGTGTTATTCTAGTATGACCAATACGACATCTAGAAATAACACACTGATCTTTTCTGCACATAAAATTATTGAAAGGTTTACATAAATTAGGTTTAATTTCATGTAATTTATTACCATCTTTTTTACTCCATTCATTTTTCAATATATTAAAAACATATTCTCTAATATTAGATTTAAAATCGGTATATGGTATATCACAGTTAGATAAAGGGTCACCCAGGGCATTCTTTGCCTCAAGGTCTACAGCTGTGTTTCCAAGGATTCCAACATGACTCGGCACCCATAGAAATAATATTTCTTTAAGAAGAATTTTTAAATTCCTCATTACATATAAAATTTTGAGAATTGTTGGGTTTTTAATTTTAGTATTTTGTATAGCTTGTAAGCATGAAAGTGAATCAGAACATATAATAAATTTGGATTTATCTGAAGAAGCAATAAATTTCAAAGCCAAAATTATTGCTTCTGCTTCAGCAGTAAAGATCGATGCATCAGATGGCAAACGGAGAGTTGCAGCTCTGTCCCTGAAGACAGCAGCAGATGCAACTCTGTCACCATCTTTTGATCCATCAGTATAGACAGTTGTAAAATCTGAATAATTGGCTTTGATTTCAGCATAGTGTTGCTGAATTAAAAGAGGATTTGTTTTATTTTTATTGTGTTCACGGAGATCAAATATCATTTTTGGTTTGGGAAGTTCCCATGGAGGACATTTGCAAGTTTCAACTCGAGCAACAGATTTTAAAACAAAAGAAGCTAAATGTGGTTTTAAACGTATACCTAACGGAGGAATTTTATTTTCATGTTTTGCAAAAATATCTTCATAAATTGGATTAAAAACACAGCTGTAGGCAGGATTATCTGAGTAGGCTTTTAGTTTGACAGCACATTGAAGTCCAAGCTTCAAACGTCTGTTAGAGAATGAGTGCTCATCAGCCTCTACATACAGACTCTCAACTGGTGAGGTTTTAAATGCGCCAAGACAGAGACGCAAACCCTGATGATGCACAGCATCGAGAATCTGTATGTAGGACTTCCTTGCAGAGCCATACACTATAGAGCCATAATCTAGTTTGGATCTAACTAGAGATCTATATAAATTAAGTAAAATGTTGCGATCAGCACCCCAGTCGGTGCTGCCGACAACTTTTAAAATATCTAATGCTTTTAAACATTTCGATTTTAACATTTTGATATGGGGTAGAAAGGTTAACTTTTTATCGAAAATTAACCCAAGAAATTTGGTTTCATCAACCATTTTAATTGGGTTGCCGTACAAAGTGAGTTCTGGATCAAGATGCAATTTCCTTTTGTTACAAAAATGCATCCCGACCGTTTTTGAAGTGGAAAATTTAAACCCATTTTCCGAGGCCCATTTTTCAATTCTTCCAAGACATAACTGTAATTGTCTTTCTATGTTATTCATATTTTTGCCTCTATAACATATTAAAAAGTCATCAACATACAATGAACCTTCAATATTACTTTTTAAAACTTCAACAAGGCTGTTGAATTTAAGACTAAATAATGTAACAGATAAAATACTGCCCTGAGGGACACCCATCTCTTGATCATACAGATCAGAATGGTTGAATTTACTCTAACATTAAATTAACCAGTCTGTTAGATAGAAAATTCGAAATAAAATTTGGCATATTGCCTTTCAACCCCATATCAAAGAGATCTTTTAAAATACCATACTTCCATGCAGTATCATATTTTTTTTCTTGATCAAAAAAGACCGACACTACATGTTCATTTTTTCGCAAAACCATTACGGACAAATGATTCGAATCGAACAAGATGGTCAAGAGTACTGCAACCTTGGCGGAATCCACACTGGATATTGGCTAAAAGCCCATTGGATTCCAGGAACCAAACAAGGCGATCATTGACCATCCGTTCTAGTGTTTTACAGACACAACTGGTAAGAGCAATTGGCCGATAATTAATAGGATCCGTGTGATCTTTACTTGGTTTTGGAATAGGCACGACGGTTGCAAGCTTCCAGATTGATGGTAAATCACCAGATTCCCAGATGTTATTCATAAGCTGCAAAAGAAAATACTGCTATAAAAAAAGTTGTCAAGTTTACAGTGAAATGTAGAAAAATTATCAATAAACCGATGGCAGGTTTGGTGTTAAATTCTATACAATTATCTTTAGAATATGGTCGATTTAAGGATTCGTTTAATACAATTATCCAAAAAGTGGTGAAAAAAACCTTAAAATGTAAAATTTTCAACAGAGCTGTGGTTGGTTCATGTTTACATCTAATACAACTGTCAGTACATCTCATAAAGTTATCTTGATCAAATGACCGATTCAAGGTAACCTCAAATACAATTATCAAAAAAGTTGTCAAATTTACAGTTAAATGTGGAAAAATTATCAATACACCAATGGCAGGTTTGATGTTACATTCTATATAAATATCTATCAAGTATGGTCGATTTAAGGGTTCATCTAATACAAATATCCAAACAGTGGTTATATTCATAATTAAACGTCATAAATGAAACTGTGGTCGATATGACTCTCTTTCATTACACCCGTTGATCACATGCTTGAACGTCACAGAATCATGAACTATATTTTCTGAATTTACGTTTTCATAACGGCTGGCATAACCATTTCAAGCAAAACAAATACAGTAATCTGATGTGAGTGTCTATAAGTACATTTGAACATTCATGAAAAGCATCAGCCAATCTAGGTGTTGCAATATAGGCTTCAGTGAGGGCACATGTCCATCAACTATCACGCAATATAAAAAAGAATATAATAATGATGCTTGATTGACCTTGAAAACTTTCAGGATTATTTTCTAATCTTTTATAGTATTGTTGTTAAGTTATTTTTAACTTCTTACAAAAGCAGTGGCACTATCTTTACACGAGGCATCGGATTTAACGTCCCCATTCTGACCGGACTAGTATCTAGAATATGATATTGATTGATTGATTGATTGATTGTTGGTTGCTTAACGTCCAGTGGCAAATATTTCATGCATATTCAGGACGAGAACAAGTTCACAATAAATACAATAGGTAGGTTCTGTAATAGATTAAGGGATTAAGGTCGGAGAAATTTAGACTGCCACGGGAAATGAGGGTATATTGGATAGGGACAGAAATTTAGCCTTGCAACAGGTCACCTACGGACCCCTCAAAGAGTTGTTGGAAGGGGTCTTAACGTGCAAAGAGCGTGGCACTCTCTTTACGCGAGGCATCGGATTTAACGTCCCCATTCTGACCGGACGTGGCTGCAAATTTGTACATCCCGCACAGCCAAACGGACGCCCCACTTTAGCACGGGTTTTACTGCCGGTCGGAGGAAGACCAATGGTGACCATACTTCTATTCCCCAGTCACCCTTGGGGGGATATGATATTGATGGACCACATATAATATGTTTAGCTACTTCATATATCAACCCAGGAAACAAATTGTTTTAATCACAACGGCCAGCAGAAAGAAACCTTTTACTGTAGAAATCACTCGTCGTAGTTAAAACAAAACAGGTCAAAGAGTTAGTTTGCTTATATCTAAGAATATTCAGTTTTGATTTTTCTTACCTTGTAATGATTAGTAATCATTAAAGAGGTACTGAAACGCTATAATCATGTTTGAATTATTCTAAAGTTCGTAATTAAAACGTTTAAGAATGCAAAAAAAAAAAACGATACAATTTGGTCCACTAATAACGGAGAATATAACGTGTAAAGGTCGGCTATTTATAACTATGGAAAATCAAATCAACGCTGCTTCCTGAAACACGTAAATAGTGACGTATATATGGATAGTTCCGAGATTTGTCTTATATTGATGAATACAAACAAAAAGATGCATGAAAAGAACTCTGAATTATCGCCATCCTTCCAAAGCTCTTCATTTGAAAGCATTGAATATAATGATCGAGCAGAAGATATTCAACCTTACCAGTTTGAGCCAGAACTTTCAGAGGGAAGTAGCGAAGACGATTGAGATCTTACGCAAAATGGGGATTGATTGATTGTTGGTTGCGAAACGTCCAGTGGCAAATATTTCATGCATGTTCAGGACGAGAACAATTTAACAATAAATACAATAGGTAGGTCATGTAATAGAGGCCGTCCGGGGCGAAGGTCGGGGAAATTTGGACTGCCACGGGAAAATAAGAATATATTGGATAGGGACAGAAATTTAGCCTTGCAACAGGCCACCTACGGACCCCTCAAAGAGTTGTTGCAAGGGTTCTTAACGTGCAAAGAACGTGGCACTCTCTTTACACGAGACATCGGATTTAACGTCCCCATTCTGACCGGACGTGACTGCGAACTTGTACATCTCGCACAGCCAAACGGACGCCCCACTTTAGAGTGGGTTTTACCGCCGGTCGGAGGAAGACCAATGGTGAACATATTTCTATTCCCCAGTCACCCTTGGGGGTACCAACAGCAAATGAACGAATGCATTTGCTGTCAAGAATTAAACAGAATGACAGACAAAATGGAGGAATTACCTTCACCTACACTATGCATCACAGAGCATACTGCATTTCAACCAGTATGTACTGGAAACAGCATATTTCCAGTACAGACAACAATATGGAAGAGATTTAAGTGACAACCGAAGAATGAGTTGATTATTTAATAAATAGTCATTTTATTTTCATTACTTTATAAATAACGTTTCATCACAGACATGTATATATACATAATAACATAATCATGATAATAGATGTAGAGAAAATACAGATGCATAAGCAACCTATCACTAAATATTTTACAGATACCTCATGCGTTTAACAGCCAGTAAATAAGGTGATATTTTGCAAATGCACATGTCAATAGTTGCCTTTGACTGAAGCCAAAACAAGATACTTTACTAAAAAAATGATCAATTTTTTTTTGATATTTTTTTTTCAGGAGAAATCGTTATACAGCCTATCGTCAGTTGGCAAGAGGGGGTTGGGGGTATCTTGGGAAGTCTGTACGTGTTAGATTGCCAACATGTGCTACTATTGCAATTAGAAGCAAGTTCCAGTCAAACCAGTGCAAAGGTTTTAAAGAAGCATAAATTGACTTTTTACAAGCATTAATATATATATGTACAAGTATTCCAAGCATTAAACAGTTATTATTCAATTAACTTTTACAGTTTACCTTATTCTTCAGAAAAGATTTGTTGAAGGTCAACTAATTATAAATACCAATATCCATTTTTTGTGTGTCTGTGGTTTGTTCCCTTTTTTTACATTATAAATACTTTGGCCAGTGATATTCAGGATGTAGTGTCTGATGGAGGTGCTTTCATGAAGGACACCGAGAAAGATGTTAACCCTTCTGAGCAAGAGCACATAGAGAAAGGGGGAAAAGTAACAATGAAGGCATAATTTTAAATAAAAAATTTCTTTTGACCAGATTTCCTACAGAAACAATATTTTTGAAATAACTAGTTACTAAAGCCTTTCTAAATTTTAATGTTTTGTTACTCATGACGTCCCCATTCTGAGAAGACCAAGTGACCATATTTCGTTTCCCCAGTCACCCTTGGGGGCCGCAAAATGGGGATGATCCATCAGAAAGTGTATGCTCAATTCAACAAGGATGGGGTTCGAAATCTGTTAGATCTCGGTCTCAATTCCAAAAACATGTCAAAAAGTACCTTTAGATGAGGTACAACGAAGAAGAAGCTAATGGAAGAAAGGCAACACCTACAGAAATTGAGACAAAAATGAGAAATTTGAAGGACGAAGTTGGAAATAAGATGTTAACTTTTTAAGACTGCCTTGCAATGTCACATATTGCATCATACTTTTCTAGACTGGATAGTATGTCAGAACCTATCACGGGACAAGACATGCAGAAACTTGGTCGTTGGTATATGAATATCCTCGTTCATTAATTGTCTCGGTTATTTCTACCCACATTGATTTCTTTGTCATCTTACCCTTGTTAACAAATTTTGATTTTGTATTGTATTCTTCTATAAGAAGTAGAGTGGCAGCTTTTCCCACAAGCTGACTTTCCACTTACGCGAATCATAGGGTTAAAATTGGTTGATCAGTTATTTCAACACTTGAGTTTGACATTACAAGACTTTATCCGAAAGAGCTGAAAATTAAACATTTTCGTGGATCTCAAAGTTTTAAAGTGATTTTAAGTCATTTGAGCGTCACTGATGAGTCTTATGTAGACAAAACGCGCGTATGGTGTACTAAATTATAATCCTGGTACCTTTGATAACTATTTAAGTTTTCACATACATTAAGATGTTTACCTTCATTATCCTCATTTTTCCAATTATTATCATTGTTGACTAATTCTTCTTCTTGTGCTAAAAATATAATAAATAAAATCAAATTAGAAATAAAGTTGCATACCTTAAAGGGCTATAGGGTAAAGGCACAATAATAGTATATGGGAATCAGAGTTCAGAACAAATTACTACAAAATATGTTTCAATCATTATAAAATTAGATGGTTTAAGTCCAGTTGCAAATATTTCATACATGTGTCAGATTGTTACATCTTGTTATTTTATTGATAGAACTTTCATCAAACCGAAAATCATGTTTACGTTAATTATCATATTTCCCTTTAGGTTTGCTAAGGCGCCTTTAATGTCGAGCCATCCAAATTTATTACGCGAAATGAGACAAATCGATTGGCCGCACATATGTCGAAAGTTCTAGAAAAGAAAAAGAGGGAAGTTGTTAAAGTGAAGTGTTCCATTTGCCAGAAGTGGTTAAACAGACAGTCCTTAGCTAAACACAAGAAGAGCAATGCCTGCAGAAGCTTCGCTAGCAAACAGTTGGTTCCTGAAGAGCATAGAGGTGGAGATATGGTACCACATAGCAGTTCAGGCCGTGAACAGAGAGGTGTACCAGCTGGACCTGTTGAGGGAGATGAACGATATATTCCCAGTGAGAAACGTGGTCAGAACTTCGCCCTTACGTTCTCTTATCCATGTAAATACAGCGTTTCCCAGAGATTGCTCAGTCCACGAATGGAATTCACCCATGAAGAGGTTATTGGGCTGGTTGTTAGTAATGAAGCAGGCGGGGGTTATATGCCTAATGCCCATTCGCACGCCTACGTTAAGACGAAAGAACAGTACAGTTTTGAAGAGTTCCAGAATCTATGGGTTATCGAGTTTCTCTGCCCGGGTTATACGGATGTCCAGTCTCCGAAGAAGATTAAGGACTGGGTTAAATATATTACCAAAGAGGACTATCGCGCTGTTGTCTGTGGTGTGGACAAAGACTGGTTAGGAACTATATGTAAATCGTACTGTTGTGCTATGAAGTGGTCAAAGATTATGCATACTTTACCACCTTATTGCTACTTAAGTTACATTGACAAAAAGATTTTTGATAGTCAGTTTGCCGTGTTTCATAGGGAGCACGAGGAGGACAAGCAGATATTTGAGATACAGAATTGTATATTGTTTGATTGGCAGATTGAAACATTACGTTTATTAGATGAACAAGATGATCGTAAAGTCCTGTGGATATATGATGCTGTTGGTGGAGAAGGGAAGACATTTCTTGCAAAGTACATTCAGTTATACAGAGATTGTATTTGTTTAGAGAGTGGAAAAAAGACTGATTTAGCTCATTGTTTCACAAATGAGAAGTATGTGTTGTTTGATTACACCAGGTCTATGGAAGAAACCATTAACTATAGCATAATTGAGAATTTCAAGAATGGATTTCTATTCAGTGGGAAATATGACAGCCAAGTCAAGAAATTTGATCCTTGCAAAGTATGTTGCTTCTCAAACTTCAGTCCTGACAGAAGTAAGCTATCAGAAGACCGCTGGATGCTGTTTGCTTTGGACAGAGGTGAAATGACATTAATGTAAACATGTTATTACATTTGTAAATAGTTTATATGTTTGTGTTAATTAAAATTTATCATGCGATTAGGGTTAGGGTTAGGGTTAGGGTTAGGTTAGGGTTAGGGTTAGGGTTAGGGTTAGGGTTTGGTTAGGGTTAGGGTTAGGGTTAGGGTTAGGGTTAGGATTCTGTCGGCGCCGTCAACATTTAGATTGATTGATTGTTGGTTGCTTTACGCCGCATTAGCACAACAAGGCTATATCGCGGTGAGAGCTAATTCGAATATTTTTTATACAATTTTAAGCTCTCTGTACACGAGGCATCGGATTTAACGTCCCCATTCTGACCGGACGTGGCTGCAAATTTGTACATCCCGCACAGCCAAACGGACGCCCCACTTTAGCAAGGGTTTTACTGCCGGTCGGAGGAAGACCAATGGTGACCATACTTCTATTCCCCAGTCACCCTTGGGTGGTACAAGGAGATTGAAATCGAAAAGTACATCAATGAGGCATTATCATGTAATAGATCGGATTTGATCAGAAAAAAGGCAAACAAACACACAAAGGAAATTCCTTTAGTATTTGCAACGAAATTCACTCCATGCGTTCATAAATTAAAACAATGCATTAGGAAACATTGGGATCTACTTAAACAGAATGTGGTTTGCAACGAAATATTTTCAAGCAGTAATAGCTTATGAAAAGCATAAGAATATAGCAGATATATTGACGACACAATTAAGAAAAATTACAACCTTGATGATGGCGGGCCTACAATGCTTGAACCCGTTCATAAATGTTATACATTTATCATTACCAATAATACAAAAACGAATCCGCCGAAACACTAAATTAGTGTCGGATTGATGTAATGCAATTTCACGTCTAGTAATACTAGCATCATGTGATAAATACTTTGTAATATATTACAATAAAATACTTATAGTATGTATACGGAGTTTTCCGAATAAGATTTCTTGCTATCGGAATTCGGATTAATGTTGGAATCCGTGGATTTTAGGTGTCACTTTTATACAAAGGTAATGACTTACGGGATTGGTCCCTGCAGACAGTTAAGTACACAGACATGAAAGCTAGAATAAGGGGAATGTAAGCTCATATCTGGACATTTAAATTTTACTTTGGATCATCCTTGCCAGAGGTTCCGCTTAGAAATGCAGACAATTGAGGCAAGACTCTTCAGTTTAAAAAATTATCAGCTGCTGAAAGTAAATCTATTGCCAAGAATACAGTTTAAAGCTTGCGAGATGATTAGTGCTTTGATTTGTTCTAGGAAAATTGTGTTATGAATCCAGGCGGAAGTCATTCGAGGAACCTCTTCTCCCAAGGAAAAGTAGAATGCCATCTATATTTTAAATTTGCACAGCAACTGCAGAGTTTCATTTTACTCGTCATAATTATTTCAAGCTGTTGGACATATTGTTCAAGCTAGTTTGCCAATTTTACATGAAGCAAATCTTCATTGCTAGTTAGAGCTATTTTCAACTGTCTTTGAATCAGAAACACCAAGAGAAAATATAGTTCTTGCAGATATCATCGCGTTAGAGGAATGACATTAAGAGAACGAGTTTTGTTGTCAGAAGTAGTTGCAGTCTTAAAAAATGCAACAAGCGAAAGGTCGTTCAGTTCACTCCGTCGTATTAAGACATCTCTCAGGTCGACCATGAAACAAGATAGATTGAACGATCTTATGGTGCTGAATGTTCAAAGAGTCACTTGGACATCATCAGCTGTTTGTTGGACCTCCGGGACATGATCGGCTGTCTTTGAAACTCCTGGACATTATCAGCAGTTTGTTGGACCTCTTTGATAATATCCGCTGTTTACTGGAACTCCTGGACATTATCGGATGTTAGTTGGACCTCTAAGAAATTATCAACTGTTTGTTTGACTTCTAGGGCATTATCGGTTGGTGGTCGTTCCTTTAGGGCACCTTGTTTGTTGGTTTGACCTCTTTGGAGGTCTGCGAATAACCCAAATATGACCAAAATTGTCTATTTCCATCTTATTGGAGATATTGTCCATTTGTGTCATTTTCTGCAATTTTTAGTATTGGTAATTTCCGAATTTATTCTTTACGTATTTATTAGTATGGTAATTTCCGAATTTATTCCTTACGTGTTTGTAATTTGTTATTCGTGTAAATATACCCGACAAACGTATGTTGGACAGCAAACCACACATTTGTCGTTTAATGCAATTTGTATCATCGTCAACTGAAATTTGGTACCAACAAAGCGGAGAAAAATGAATACAAAAATATGCAAGTGAAGAAATCCTTTAATTTGAACCATTTAATTTCAGATATTTTAGTTCACTCAACTATATTAGTGTTGCTTCTATAGCCTGAATAGTGAAACCATTCATTTTTTTTTACCAAAGAGGACCTTAGTGCGCCTCCTCCGTTATATACTAGTGACAAAAATAAAAGTAAAGAATATTTTAATTGTTATTTGATTCCAAAAGTACTTTCTGGCAATTTCTTTTCTGTTTTTCTTGTTCAGCTGCTTTATGATCTTTATTTCCTCTTACGGAGAAAGGCGGAAGAAAACTGAAGCAATTTTTTGTTCTTCAAAAAAAACTTATTTTAGAATAAACTGGAAGTTCTCATCTCATCATCAGCAAGGGTTGTCATCAGTCACCTTCCCGATCGTAAATGTTTCAGTCATATATTGCTTTTTGTTGTTGACTCGGGATTTAGTGACTTTGATGCCCCATTTGGTCTCTTGTGAAGAGTTGTTTCATTGGAAATTACATCACATCTTTTTTTTTATATTTACTAGTGTTGTCAAATTGTACAGTTTTGCCTAACCGGTTACTCGGGTAATCGCTCGACCGATTAACCGGTAGTTTATTAAAGTTCATGGTTTAAGGCCTTATCTATAGTACCCTATAAATGCACGTTGAATTGAAGTTGGCATCATAAGGCTTTTTTGTGAGGATTCCTTGCGAAGTTTGACTTTTAGTAATCCAATACATCGTACCAACTAACTTCAAATTAAAAAATAAAAAACCTTCTTGATCTCGTCGAATTGAAATTGTCTGAAACCGATGAATCTTTCATTTTTTTCTTGGTGTCTTAAGAAAATGATGTGGAGTGTTTCAATTTAAAATGATTGAGCCTGTTACTCGTAGCATCAAGTATACATTGATTACATTCACGTTGATTTGTATTTCAAAATTTTTGAGTCGGCATTTCGTTTAAAGTATGACAAAGCCTTGCACGATGGAGGTTGCACATTTATATGTAGGTCTACGCAGTTTAAGACAAAAAAAAAAATAATGAAGTGAATCGTAAAATTTAATCGGATTACTGATTTTAAGTTACTGTTTAAAAAACATGTATACTAATTATGTTTCCTTAAGATCTTGCCCAGAGCTGAGTTCTAATTAATATGAAGTTTTTAGTAATAACAATATCAATCAATATACTGGACAATTAATCTGTCAAATTAATTACCACGACGATAATTTTTTAAATAGAACAAAATTATTTAATGATTTCAATACGCATTTATATCAAATCTATTAAAATTGAAAAATTGAAAAGCGTTTTTGGTATTCGGTCCTTCGGACGGTTAACCGGTTAACCGTTGACAACACTAATATTTACATCTGTATAACAACTAAATGTTAATTGAGCAACATATTAAGAAAGTTTACCCAATGCATATCATGGAAAGAAATTCATTGAAGATTTTTAGCATTTGCACTTAATGACTTATTTATAATTTTCAATTTTACTTTTTTAAGTTACAGAAGTGAGGCAGAGAGTGGTGGAGGCCTCTAGCTCTCCACGGGCCATAAAACATCCATATAGATACAAAAAAAATGGTCAATATTAATTATACAGACAAAATTGATGAAAGAAAACACTAAAGAACAGCATTGGCTGCAGCATAATCATATAGTTGGAACCCCCACCCCTGTGTAAAATTGGCTGGATCCACTCCGAGATAAGAAACTGTAGAAGATGTACAAGTTCTGTTGCTCACCTTAATCAAGAGAAAAAATCTGAACATCCAAAGATCCAGAATTGGGTTTAAAACATAACAATCAACACAAAGATAACTGAACAAAAAGCTGTATTGCAAACTAATATCATGCAGTTATCTGATAATTCCTATTATATGTATTATTTCAAGATTTGCTTTACTTTTAATCTTATATTTGAATTCAAAAGTCCTGCAAACAAGTGTTGATTCCTTTCAATTAAATTATTGATTGAATAATAAGCTATCGAAGCTGACCAGTAAATAAAGTCTGAAAATGCTTTGTTGAAATAAGAGTGGTATTATGTCATAAAATATACTGAATCAACTTCAAATTTAATCCAAATTCATATTTACCTCCTCTAAAATGCATAGTCAATTAAACTACAAAATCAAAAACCTGAGACTACTACAATGTATAACAAAGAGATTGGTCACTTCCCATGTTAAAGAAGTCTCAGACAAAAACAAAACTGACTTAAATACAGTATGTTCAGAATTTTTTTGAAGAATGGACAACAATGAGATATTTATTATTCTGATATCAGAAATAATTTCATAGTATCAAATCAGAATGCGAGTTCTTTATATTGAGATAATCAGTTTAATCGCATTATTAACTTTAATAAAAACCATATGATATTATATGAATTTACAGTCATGACTTAGCTTGTCAACATCTCACTTACTTTAAATACTTAAGTTTACCTGTTAGTACTAAAATAAAGAGATGTGGTATAAGATGAGATAAGATATTTTTATTCCAATTAAAGGGCCCATGAAGAGCAAAGTAATTTATTACAATGATTTTTATAATTGACACAATAATGTTGATATAAATCATATTAATATGAATATAACCATCTCAATTCTTAGATTTTAAACCACAGCCAGATCAGAGCCACACATATATTAGAAGAAAAAAAAGCATAACAATCAAATCTATTATTAACAGGCAAATATTCTCAACGTCTTAGATAAAACAATATCTGTACTATATTGATATTTTTGTCAATTCAAAACATTTATTAATATAAATTGCAACACTTTTCAATACCTCTTGGTTTTCATGAATAAAAAGCCAATTAAATTTGGCACTTTTCCTTAACTTTTCAAAATTTTTACAACCTATTAATATATTATCATAAAATTCTTTTCTTAAAAAGTTATAAAGGGGACACTGAAATTTAAATACGGTATAATTGCCAATGAGATAGCAGTCTAGAAACTATCCACCAGAGTCCAAGTGTCTTTTAGCAGGTAAATTATAAGTCACCTTACAGACATCAACAATGAATACATTTCATTGTTTTCAAGCAAATAAGGAAAACAGAGTAATACTAGCTTTTGTCTTACTACATGTACAAGAGTATGTAAGAAATAATAATATAAATAAGGAAATAACAGAGACAAAAATGACAGGACTTAGCCACTGGACTATATGTAAAGTATACCCTTACTAATCCTTAGAGGAGCTGCTGTATACTCAGAAAAAAGGATTTTGAGGACTTGGCCCATCAATCAGCATTTTAGACACTACATTATGGTTAATTGCAATCTGCCCTATTTGTTCCAACCTATGAGTATTAAAATTAATACCTAGGGTGGGAATTAAACCCATGTATGTTCATTTACTCTATTGTTCTTCATGTACATACATTGAACATGTATATGAAATATATCAAATGCAAAAAAAAAAATGCTGTAATGTAAATATGGTAATTTGTAAACATCATTACAGCCTCATTTTTAAAGACCTAGTAAAGGAAGTCCCTGGACCTAGCTAGACGTAATTCTTAGGCAAGATGTTTTATATAACTCTCGAAAGTATAACACGATAATGGTAATTGCCAAGTATTTAGTAACAACAACGTGCAATTTGGGTAAACAAACATCAACAATCCCACCACGTGTTTGTTCGCTGTGCTTGAATTCAAAATGACCCATCAGGCTTATTTACACGAATTTTTGCTAAAGCAGACAGTTAAATATGTCTGGTTACCTTATAAGTTCTATAAATAATGCATTTGCTGTCATGACTTGTGTATGCATGGAAATATAATGAAGATACCATTGTTTTTTTACCGTAAATGTTGAATACACAACATTCCCGAGGTGTCACGGAATAGAAGTTCCAAAAGGAAAAAATATTCTGGAATATTATTTCCACAGGAATAAATATTACAGTATATGTTCCTAACGGAATAAATGGTATAGAATATTTGTTCCAACAGGAATAGATATTATGACAATGTTTATAACAAAGTTTCCATTGGAACTTCTGTTAGAAGGAACAAATATACACAACTGTACGTTGACAGAGGTATCCCCACAAAACACATGGCTACTTTGTCACGATGGCTGGTAACGTGTAGCCACTTTCTAACGGTAACTGTAATTGGATGATCTTCAAACATCAATAATAAAATTGCTAATAAATGATTGGATACGAAATTGTGTCAGCTATTACATTGATGAAAAAATGTAAACATTAAAAACCGCCATTATGACGTAGGAAACAAACTAATTTTCAATCTTGGATTAAAGGACATTGCGCACATTGCCAGCGTATCATGCATAACCAGTCATGTGCAAATATATCTTTCAATTTGTTTTCTACACTTACTTTTCTATGTTTTAGTTAATTTAATGTTTTAATTTACTACAGAACGGGACATCGTTCTCAAAGATGCCGTAGGAAAAAATATAGGTGGCGCTGTTTGTGGGCGTAAACATTTTACATACGGGTACTTTTAGTGTCGATAGATTGACCTTTATCCGTCAGATTCAGGCGTTTGCCGTTCAACTGTTGGCATTATAAGACTTGTCTGTGAGATTCCTGGCGAAGTTTGACTTGTTATAATCTAAAACTACCGTATTTACAATGGCGTTTGTAATAACTTCAGATTGAAAAGATAAACAAACTTCTTGAAAATGTCTGAAACCGATGATTCTTTCATTTTCTCTTGATGTCACAAAAATAATGTGGTGTGTTTTAATTTGAAATGTGAAAGCGTACCATCGTGTATACATTAATTACGTTCATGTTAATTTGCATTTCAAAATTTGTAAGTTGTCATTTCGTTTAAAGTATGGCAAAGCTATGCACGATCGAGGTTGCACATTCAAACGAGGTTCTACAAAATATAATGAAGTAAGTCGTAAAATTAAATTGGATTACTGATTTACAGTTACTGTTAAAAAAACAACATGTATACTAATTATGTTGAATTAAGATCTTACCCTGAGGTGATAAGTTTTAATTAATTTTATGTTTTTTTTCGGATAAACAATAGCAATCAATATACTGGACAATTCATCTGTCAAATTAATTACCACGACGATATTTTTTTTTAAATAGAATAAAATTTTCAATGATTTCAATATACATTTGTATCAAATATGTTAAAATTTTTAAAAAAGTCCGGTTAACCGGTTAACGTTTTTGGTATTCGATATTCGGTCCTTCCGACGGTTAACCGGTTAACCGGTGACATCACTAATTTTAATCATATATGTATATGTTATTATAAGAATAACATAGTAACCAACATGCATGTAAATATTGTTTAATCCAGAGAAGTAATATTTTTGGGGTCTTTAACATTATATTCTTTCACTTTTACAATAGTATTCTTATCCACAACATACCTATTTTTAGAAACGCCTTCTGTGCAAAATAAACATTTGGACCACAGCTTTAATGTTTCGTATCAAAGTCCCAATTTTTTTCTCTCTCGATAATTTCCCTTTGTTTTTGAGTGGGCATATGCTAATTTTTGCTAATGTTTACATAATTCAAATCCAAATCACTGCATATTACAACAACATAAACATATTCCTTGAGATATGCATATTACAGATATAAAAAAACCACAATATAGTTTCTTTTTTTATACTTAAAATTGCATTAACCAATTGTTTAAAAGTTACTCACAATTGATATACCACACTGAAAATCAATAACGAATTTAATCCGACACAATTAAGATGTTTCAGTTGTTTCTTTATAACGTATTATTTATTACAACATAATCTGTGGTGTCTAGTCAAGGATTTGTATAGTGTCACTATACAAATCCTTGGTCTGGTGCACACATTTTGCTTCATTTTGTATCATAAATATTATTCTCATACGTGTTTTTTTTTCAATTTCAGAGAGTGAAAAAGAGAAAAAATGTACAGAAAAAGAATAATTGTAACTTTATTTATTGTTTTTAGAAATGTTTAATTTGTTTGTCTTTCATTATGATTTTATTTATGTTTTAATTATATTTGTAATATTGACCATAGTTTTTATTTCACATAGCCTTCCAAAGTTTTAAAATTCATTGATATTCAAACTTTTAAAAAGTTAGTAGTCCAGCAAACATGCCACCCATTACAATTTCCACGTAATTGTTACGAATTTGGAACAAAATTACAAAGTTACAATTAACAATCTGTATAAAACGGTTTAAGGTTACCATTTATTTTTGAGGACAATACGACTTTTGTTGCAGACAGGAAGACATAGGAATAGTGATCAGACGGCGGTGGTGGCGTTAGCTTACTTCTTAAAAGCTTTATATTTTTCTTTTTATTCTTCCAGCACTCTTTTGGCATGGCCTCCCCCTGTTTTTGTTAAAGTTATCAAGACCAAATATTGACCATTGATAGACGACATCATGAAGTATTACTTAATGACCCTGTTAAAGATTTCATCATCCCCTTTAGAAGTAATTTCCCTTTTATTGTTTTTTTCAACATGGCCCCCTCTCGTTGTTTTTAAAGATAGCATGGCCTAATTTGTACAATAGTTAGATCTTATCGTGACGTATTACCATATCAGGCTGAATATCATTTCTTTATCCCCTTTGAAGCAAGTTCTTGTATTTGCATTCTTCTCTAAAATTATTAAAGATAGAATCGAATTGAAAATGGAAGCATGTTCAAGAACAGATGACAATGTTTATAAACATAAACAATTAATTTGTTTCCAACCGTTATAAGGTGTTATTTACCTTTGAAAATTATAAACAATTTTTGAAAAATTCTATCTCGAGAACTGGAAGTCGTAGAGACTTAAAATCTTAACCGATAATCTTTTAATCATGTGACCTTTAATTTGCACACAATGTCAAAGGTCACCAAGTGCCAAAAAAAAAAAATTACGCTGCAATTTCAAGATTACATATGAAGAAAACGATACGAAATTGCTGCATACATACATGATCCTCTCAACAAGCTCTACATTTTATACATTAAGCTCAAAACTGTCCGACCGTCTGTTAAAAAATTACAACGAGATAAATCTTATAAATTTAGTATTGTGTGTATATCTTTTTAAAGCTAACAGATATCAATTTACTATAAATTGCAAAAATGATCAGTATTTTAAGACCTTCAATTTGAGGTCAATGTCAGGTCATGATGAATAGAAAATGTGGGCGGATGAGGTCATTAAGTGTAAAAAGAGAAGTTTCAGTGTAAAAAGCGAAAAGTTTTAGAAGGTATACTTGTCTTATATCAATCGAAAGGTCGTACAAAGTACATTACGAAAACATCACTTTTACAGGAAAGACCTTTCAATTGTTTGACAAACAATTGAGATACAAGTTTATATTTACATTTTTTTTCAGCTATAGAGTAGAGAGGAAAAGTTGAAACCAGGCGAGAAAAGAAAATATGACAATAAATACCAGGAAAGAAATTGCAGAATAAATGCATTACAAAAATCGAAAAGCAGATTTGAGAATTGTGAAAAACTTAAGAAATTTGCATCAAAATTACAGAAAGAACAGATTTATGAGCCAGTTGACACCATCTTCCTCATTAGGAGGAAGGGGAGTACAATTATCAAAGCCTTTGGATACGGAGAAATGATGGAACGATTCACTGAAGGCAGCCCCATCACAGATACATCACTATACAGTCATAGGAGGAAGCTGCCTACAATGCCGGAGGTCACACCAGACCAGGAAGTTATCCTGCTGACACCAGAGAAGGATACCTTCATATTTGGTGTCGGTAGTGGCAGAAATTTGACAAAGAACAAAAAGAAATACTTAACCAAATGCAGATAAATGTTACACCAGCAGATGTGAATGTGTAAGTAGTAATTATCCACATTTAATGTTATCAATAAAAAGAATAAGAATGGAAACCGGTAATGTGTCAAAGAGATAACAACCCCACCAACATGTACAAAACAACAAAAAGCCACCAAAGTATGATTGCTGCCTTTAAACATTTACCATTTCAATGTTACATGAAATGAATGCTTTACATTAACATCTATTCAAAATGCTGTGGCATGGTTTGAATTGATAATTAACAATGTACACATGATTAAAATACTCATGTTACCAATTTAAGAATTCCACACTGGATATGTATCATCTTATTTGTATTGTTACAGTTATATTTTGACCAGTCTTAATACAAATGACATATTAAACCTTAATTTGTGAAGACCTTTTGTTAATTACCAGTGCATCTTATTTCAGACTACCATCAACATCCACATGTAACACCAACAAACCAACAAGCACCAGCAATGACAACAGACCAAGCACCAGCAATGATAACAGACCAATGAAAGGTAATACACAAAACAATACAAACGGTGAAACGACTGTTAAAAGATTAATTTTTAAGTTTTAAATATGATTGATAGATTGTTGGTTGCTTAACGTCCAGTGGCAAATATTTCATGCATATTCAGGACGAGAACAAGTTGACAATAAATACAATAGGTAGGTTCTGTAATAGGGGCTTCCGGGATTAAGGTCGGAGAAATTTAGACTGCCACGGGAAATGAAGGGTATATTGGATAGGGACAGAAATTTAGCCTTGCAACAGGTCACCTACGGACCCCTCAAAGAGTTGTTGCAAGGGTTCTTAACGTGCATAGAGCGTGGCACTCTCTATACACGAGGCATCGGATTTAACGTCCCCATTCTGACCGGACGTGGCTGCAAATTTGTACATCCCGCACAGCCAAACGGACGCCCCACTTGTGCCGGTCGGAGGAAGACCAATGGTGACCATACTTCTTTTCCCCAGTCACCCTTGGGGGCCAAGTAAATATGTAGCAGCCCACTAAATTGCTGGAAATTTACAACAGAGTATTTAATCTGATTACTTTGCTTAAAAAATGGATTGTTTGTATTGAAACACCATTTATTTGTGGTGTCTACTTGTTTAACCTGTTAAACTTTAAATATCACTAATCTATTAACACCATCCAATCATTTTGGTAATTTTTTTAGTAAACATTTCACCAGAGAAGGGGTAAAAGGTAGAGGAAAATCGTCTGCTGTTAGAGGAAAATCGTCAGCCATAAGAGGAAATTTGTCTGCCGGTACAAAAAAAACCACCAATCCCCCTCAGAAAAGAAAACAGATATATGTTGAACACCATGATGAGCCAGCCTCAAAAAAGCAGAAAATCTCTCCAGATACCGCTGAGTTGTAAGTATATGCTATTGAATGGAAAATAATCAAGAATTAATAGATAATCTATCACGTCTATAAAATTAAGATGCTTTGCAAGACTTTATATTGCCATGATAAATAATTACTCCTTTAGAAATTTTTGACTGGTTTCTAGCAAATAACATAACTTCACATGCCATGGGTAAGAGGCACACAGATGGAATTTTTAACAAGAAATCAATTGCCAATTATTTATTGTTCTTAATATTGAATGTATTGTAAGGAATGTTATTATAGTCTGATAGTAATAAAATATGAATTTATTTCGATTTATTTCAAATACCAAAAAATGAGGGGGTAATGGGGGGTTGTAATCACGGTTCACGAAATGTTATATTTGCTGATCACAGTTCACAGGAAATACAACAAACCTAATCACGAAAAACAACAGTTTAACACATTCATCATTGTTCACGAAAAAAAGGCGATTTAAAACCTTAATCAAAGAGAACGTTTATCATATTTAATTGAAAACGTGTCACGGAAAATGCACTTATCACGATTCATGGATAATAAATCCATGAAAAAACGCATCACGGAAAGCAAAATTCCAAGATCACGAAGGACGAAAATAACCCATCAGCCCCTCAAAAATGTAATTATGCAAATTTTATTTTTTCAGTTAGAAGATTATAGGTCAAGCAAAAACATCCAGTAACATAAAAGACAGCATCAGTAAAAAAGAAAATCCGCATATCATTAAAGCTAAAGCGTTAGAGTAAATCGACAATGCTTATAAAAATCATTTAAAAATGTACACCGATGGCTCAAAAGACCCAGATTCGAGTAAAACTGGATACGCCTTTCTTATACCATCAAAGTTGATTGCAAGCTAGAAACGAACGTCGGACAATCTTTCCGTGTACACCACAGAAATGACGGCCATTTATCAATCATTAAAGTGGCTATTTTCCAATCAACAGCCAGGGCAAAAAGTTGTTATTCTCACTGATTCATATAGTGCAATCCAATCTATACAAAATAATGTATCAAGTAGGCCCGATATCCTAGAACCAATTCAAATACTAGCTTGCCGTCTAAAACAAAACAAAAATAGAAGTAACCATAGAATGGATACCAGCGCATGTTGGTATCCTAGGTAATGAACAGGTTGACAAGCTAGCTAAATTAGCGCTAAGTAATGATATCAATAACAACAGCATTATATAAGAGAAAGTGGCAAGCTAGATGGGATAATGCATGCTCCCTTTGGAGTCGTTCTATGAATAATACAGTAAATAAAAAAACCACTTTTTATCAAGGTAATCGATATCATGCTAATACAATAACTAGACGTGTAAATATATTTGACATAATTATTTAAGTCTGCAATATACAGGACATGAAGTGACAATTTTTTTTACGTCACACAGGTAATGGAAAATAGATTTGTCGTTTACAGTATGAAGAGCTGCAGCTAACGATTTCTACATGAAAAAATAAATCGGTGTCAGAAGTGTATACTGGAAGTGTTACGTCGCACAGGAATTACCGGAAATTGGGCGAGTTAGCATTAAACATTGAAAAACAAATACGATCACTTGATCTTCTCTCGACCGGCAGTGAAACGCTTGCCGCAGTGGGACGTCCGTTTGGCTGTGCGGAATGTATCAAATAAAAGTTCGCATTCACGTCCGGTGAGAATGGGGACGTTAAATCCGAAGCCTCGTGTACAGAGAGTGCTACTGTCAGTCTCCCTGTCTATTGCTTGTCCCCTGTTACTGTCAGTCTCCCTGTCTATGGCTTGTGCTCTGTCACTGTCAGTCTCCCTGTATATGTATTGTCCCCTGTCGCCATGTCATCCAGAACATCACATATAATATCACATATTTCAACGGCAGTTTGAAGTGACTAAATTGGGAACTTCCGCATTATGTCATCAGAAGTAAAAATTGTATAACAATTTGCCACTATATTTGAGTCTTTAATAAATCCAGAGAAAGCTGATGTTAATGTATATTTGTATGACATGGAGTTTTTGATTAATCAGTTTTCGTTCACTGTCAGAAACAAATCTCTGCATTTCATCTTCTGGTGAAATTGTTTCCGTTTGATTGATATCTGTTAAGGTATCAAATATGCGAGGACATTGTTCACCGTCACATGATCATTGTTTTGCACGTGTCACAGCAATTGTGAGCAGGAACAATTTTTTGGTGAGAAAGCAAGTAAGCACCACAAAGTAATCGCATTTACTGTCATCTTATGCCAAATCATTTTCAACCTTCTTTAGATGACTCCTGTGATTCTTGTACGGACTAAGTTCATTAGAAAATTCTAAACTTATTGCAACTTGCTTTTGGGCAAGATAGGTATGAATCCACTTCAAATAATGCTGTGATTGAACCAACCTTCATTTGATTTTCTATTGGTGGTGGTTCATCATTCATATCCTCATCAGAACTAGCATTGTCTAACTCTGGGTCAGATTGAAAAACCTAAAATATAATTATAAAAACCACACCAAGAGTTGGTTTGTCAGCACATTAAATGTTTAAGAAAGTAAATATGTATTATATCAACACTGCATGAATGCATATCTTAAAACTCGTTTAGATGAACTCCTTATTTATTGTGTTTCATGTTAAATACAATAATGTTGTTATTAATACTATTTAACTTATAGCGATCTACAATTTTCTTTGAAAAATCAGTGGTTTTAGCCCTTACAACTGGGTCTTTTATCACATTTAAACTTTTGTTTTAATAGAAATACAGATTATTTATTTAAACAAAAGTGACATATTGCTGATATTTTTTAAGAAACATAATTAACCAAGAAAACTTAACATTGACCACTGAACTATGAAAATGAGGTCAATGTCAGATGACACCTGCCAGTTGGACATGCACTTATTACAATCCTTCTATACACCAAATATACAAGACCAATTGCTTGAAGTACTTAAGATATATACTTGACCACCAAAACTTAACCTTATTAACTGATCCATGAAATAAGGTAAAGTGAAAACTGTCTGACGGGCACACAAACTATAGTTATCATGTTACTCAAAATAAGAGAAAATTATTATTAGAAAAAAACCTTAACTTTGTTTTCGTGTAGTCACTGAACCATACAAATGAGGTCAAGGACAATGAACATGTGATTGATGGAAACACTGTAACATAAGGCATCTATATACAAAGTATGAAGCATCCAGATTTTCTACCTTCTAAAATACATGTACAAAGCTTAAAGAAGTTTGTAACCGCTGCGGGATCACTTTCCCTCTGTCGAGCTTCAGATTTCTCGCTGACCGGTATTCATATAGACCTATTACCACATGACAGGAGTACAAACACTTTTAAAATTGAAACACGCATACATACATTGTTCCTCGGGTATCAACAGCCCTGTAGTCAGCACTTCTGCGTTAACATAAATTATCATTGGCATGGTAAAAATTATAAATTAACTGTTTTCCAAATTTAAGTTTTAGAATTATTTAGGCTTTTCTTTCTCAGGAATCGATAACCTTAGGTTTATTTGGTTAAACTTAAAGAATTTTTGGTTTTCAATGCTCTTCAACTTGGTACTTTTTATATTCCCGCTTCCCGCATCCGGTAATGTAGTCATGTCCATGCCCCTTCCCTTTCATGAATGTGACCTCCCGAATTAGACTATTTACCGGATTTGTTATCACATAAGCAACACGACGGGTGCCACATGTGGAGCAGGATCTGCTTACCCTTCCGGAGCACCTGAGATCACCCCTGACGAGCGTGCAATTTCTCCTCTGCCGTGAAATCCACCCCACCTCTCCAAGGGCAGACACACTGGGATAAGACACCAGTTGATGGAACCGGTGCTGAGTGGCATCCTCAAATAACCTTGGCTTTGTCTTGACTAGTATTATACGGATTCTCTACGTTTCGGCGGAGACGACGTATGAACGTATGGTTTCTTCATTCATATCCCGAGTTGTTTGTTTTCGTTAAGTTGTGTGCAATATTCCTACTAAATACAAGAAGAAATAATGAAACCTACGATATCGTCCCAAAATGAATGGGACTTAAATTCCTTTCATGTTTTTTTCTCTTATATACTTTAGTAAATTCACTCCATTACATTTAGCAGCTGTTTGATTTAGGCGACCTAATTTATATTGGGTAAATGGGTCGTTCGCGGCAATTTTTTTAGGGGAAAAAAGGGGGGGGGATAAAAAAAACTTGATAATAAAATAATTGTAAAGGTTAGATTATAATAGTTTTTCCGTAAATAGTTTTTTCCGTAACAATATTTATTTATTCGCTTTTTGTTTTTAAAATCATATAATAATAAAAATTACCGAGAAAAAAAAAAAAAAATGGCTGGACGTGTTTGTCACAATCCTTTTGATAAGGCTGCACTTTGGCAGAAACGAACTTTACTGTTTAAAAAAAAACCTCTTTCACTCTCTGTAATAGGTGACTACTCTTGATTCTCAAACAGACTTACAATAGCATATTCAATGCACAGGTCAATTGGAATGTCAAATGTTCCTTCCATAATGACATTTTTTGGACTATTCTCTGGCCTCTTGATTTTGGTTGGTTTGAATTTTTCAAACATATTATCTAGATGATCAGTTGGATTACTGATTCAATAAATGGATTACAATAACCAAAACACAGGTACTACCTGGCCTTAGATTTGTTTTTGGTTTGTTTGAATTTTTTTCTGTGTGACAGGTATATAAACTTCCTGGCTCCCTGTGATGGTTTTGTTGTTAAGTTGGAAGACCATCCTCACAGAAGACTTTATAACTATTGCAAGATTAACATGCTTATTATTATTGCAAGATTAAACTGCTTGCAATTAAGTATAAATATCATGACAATCAGTTTGGTTTTAAACAAACAAAAAAAGATTTTGGGTGTCTTTCAGTACAGATAAAGATTTTTTTAATTGGTCTCCGGTAGCCATTAATCTGCAATGAATAACTTCATTGCATATTTTGTTAAATTTCGTGATTTACCTTGTTTTTTCATCAAATTTTAAGTATATTTTAGATTGAAAAAGTATGTGCGCACCCAAGAAACAACTTTATATTTGGTGAGATTTTGCCAATAGTTATAATAAAGCTTTTGTTAAATTATTTTGTTGTTTCTCGGCTGCGCAGGATGTTTCCACAACGGAAATAAAGACAGAAAACTGCATAAATTCTGTACTTTTCATCGTTTTTGTGAAAACAGTACATATTATGACGTAATTTTAAGATAAAAATCTTTATGTTTTTCCTTTACATTTCTTGACCTTATGCATTTCTAAACATTATGATCCAATTTGAAATGGTTATCAAACATTTTATTTTCTTAGGCCTTTGCTTACAAGGACAACAATAACAAACTTTCTTGTTTCTGCCTCTCCTCACAACAGTTTCAACAGCTGTAAGGGAATCAATCGAGACAGAAGTCAATACCTTGGTGACCGTAGAAGAAATATGTGAGCAACTTTCCAGTCAAGGTGTAACTGATGTAAGATTTCAAATGAAAAAGAATGGAAATGTAATAAAATTGAATGCATATCTTCAGACATTTAGAACTCCAACTCCTCCTTCCTCTATTACTTTAGGTTGCTTCGGAATCAGAGTTGACATGTTTATCCCTAACCCAATTCGATGCTTTACTTGTCAAACGTTTGGTCATGGCACCAAACAATGTCGTGGTACGCAGAGATGCTTCAAGTGTTCTTGCGAAGGACACGAGGGAACAACATGTACTTTGAATCTTCAAAGTGCGTAAACTGTGGTGAATCCCATTTTTTCATCATCTGGGAACTGCCCTGTTTACCTGAAAAAAAATATTATTAAAATTAAAACAGAAAGAAACATTAGTTACCCAGAAACTCAAACAAAACACCGTACACTAAAACAGACACTCTTCTACACTTTCATATAACAACATAAAAATAAACATAACATTTTTATCAGTTAGCTCTAGATACCTTTCATTTCACAATAAACACACATGCTTTATAAATAACACATACAAACTACTACACACTCAAAAGTAGACCTAAAAACTATGCAATAAAAATTATTATAGTTGCACTTTAACATCAAATATTCTAACATCTATACACTGACATAAAAAAGCACTAGAAAACAGTCCTACCACATATCTGCTAAATATCTCGCACACATCTACTCCTACCTCTTTCCTCTGTTTTTTAATGAAACCTGTAAAATAAAAAACCGGAATTACTAATAATTACTACCGTCTCTCCTATAACCAGTAGTATGTCCGTATATTTGTTTTTTTTTCATTATTAAGAGGAGGAGGATGTGTTCATTGAAAAAAAAAAAGAATGCATAGTGTGATCTTGTTTTATATCTTGATCATTAGGGATTCAATATAGAAGGAATATAAAGAAAGTAACTTTTTATCAGTTAGCACTAAGTTCCGTGCAAGTAATATTTGTTTAATAAATAATTGTATTCGTGGAAACGATCTTTGTAAATATAAAACCAAAAGTTATCTAATTTGTTCTACACTATCACCAACTGAGCAAAAAATCTTACCTAAAAACGGATTGGCTCCATTTCTAGCAAGTCTAAATCGTTGTCAATTACCATCTTATCTTCAAAATCTATTGCGTCAACTTCCCCCCAAGGGTGACTGGGGAATAGAAGTATGGTCACCATTGGTCTTCCTCCGACCGGCAGTAAAACCCGTGCTAAAGTGGGGCGTCCGTTTGGCTGTGCGGGATGTACAAATTTGCAGCCACGTCCGGTCAGAATGGGGACGTTAAATCCGATGCCTCGTGTAAAGAGAGTGCCACGCTCTTTGCACGTTAAGAACCCTTGCAACAACTCTTTGAGGGGTCCGTAGGTGACCTGTTGCAAGGCTAAATTTCTGTCCCTATCCATTATACCCTCATTTCCCGTGGCAGTCTAAATTTCTCTGACCTTAATCCCGGACGCCCCTCTTGCAGAACCTACCTATTGTATTTATTGTGAACTTGTTCTCGTCCTGAATATGCATGAAATATTTGCCACTGGACGTTAAGCAACCAACAATCAATCAATCAATATTGCGTCAACTTGAACTGCACCTGGAGCTGGCGACAGTGCTGGAGCTGTTGTATCAACTGGTGTTGGTGAAGGCACGTTGATAGGTGGTCTAGCCTGTATTAATATACAAATGAAATATAAGTTGTTATTTTAAAATTTCTTGTATTGGTAATCAATTAATATTTCTAATAGAATCTTACAAAAACAAATGTTCAACAACACGCCGGTACTTGTACATACGATTTTGAAATGTTGAAAAGTAGTGCCATATTCTGTGTTACCTAAAGTGACGGGTTTTTGTTGGATACTATATTGAACTGTATGTCAACGAGTGGTGTTAGGCACATTATATTACATGATTGTTTCTGGAAAGATAGATTTTCAAGTCGTATTTCCTTCCGTAGATTTTCTGGCAGGTATCACAGGCAAACGTGCCTGCTCGCTGATGTGTCTTCTGCATGACTAACTATAACAAAAGCAATGGAATTGTCTAAAGATCACTCCTTTTTCAAACCTGTGACATAGTATATCGCGTATTTTCGTTTCTGTTTGATAAGATATAATCCATAGCCGAAGAACTGAATAAAATTTCAAACTTTATTGAAATTCGATAAATGATTGAACTCAATAACATTTGATAAGGATTGGCGCAGAAATCAGGCTGCAGATGCAACCAAAACGATATCTCTCTTTAACATTGTCGAAAATAAAATCAGAAATCTCATTCTGCATTTGTATGGAACAATTATATGATGTAATTCCATTTCACTGGTACATTTGTATAACACAAATTACAATAATGTAAAATCGACTCATGTTTAATACTGCTTAAAGATTTTGTACCAAATAATTACCTGGTGTACTGTTCTGTCTTGCCTTCTTAAAGAATCTTGGGAACTGAATGTTTTTGTACACTCTCCACACCCAAGTTCATGTTTTGTGTGGAAAAATCGGACATGCCTTGACCGGCTTGATCTTGAAGGAAATTCTTTCTTACAAGTACCGCACATGCAAGACTTAAATATAAAAACAAAGCATTTAAAATATATGACCACATTTTTGGGAGACAATTACATATATAATATTTATATCGATCACAATAAAAAGTGACAATACTTTTTTTATGTTATTAATATTCATGAAATTACTTCATATATGGTTTTTTTTTTCTCACAGAAATGATTTTTAGACATAGGTAAATAAAAAATAGGTTTTAAATTGCATAATTTGTTGTCACTTGCCAAAAAAAAAAAGGGCCAACATTTTCAATCTTGCTAGTATATTATACAATAACATATAAATTCTGTTCTTTTTGTCCTCAAGTACTGCCCATACAGACGTCATATCTTTGTAATAATTGTTATATTGTATTTATCACATCTACATATAAAATGTCAACATCGAACACCCCAGTCATGGCATCGTAAACCTCTAGTCAGGCCTTTGTATCATCAAATTCATACGTAACTAAAATTAAAAAAACCTCAAGATATTATCCGTAATGAGAGATTTTTCATAAGGAGAAAACTTTCTATGGGTACCGAGTCATGTTGGAATCCATTGAAACATGGTTTAGATCAGGAAGCAAAAAGATGCCCTGGATTACCCTTTATCTAACTGTAATATGCCATACACCGATTTTAGATCTAATATTAGAGAATATGTTTTAAATATATTGAAAAAAAAATGGAGTTAATCTGATAAATCATGTTACTTAATTTTGATTATGTTAACGAAAGAGTTGAAAATGTATATATATATTTTTCAAACAAGAATAAGACCTCATTTCTAATATATTTTTAATTAATTTAAATACACTCTATAATTTCTAATCTTCAGTGTCATTAAATTATGATTACTGGTTTAAATACAAAATTCTCATTTAAATTGACCAATAACAAGGGCTGATATTTTTAACCCTAAATGTTTTGGTGCTCGCATTTTTTTCATGTAACAATGATCATTTTCATTGTAAGATGGAAAACAATGCAATGGGTAGGGGTAGACATTCATTGTCTTTGATTTATACAATTTTGAAAAATCCACATCAAACTTTCTTTAAAATAAGTTTACAACAGTTTCACTCTCTGGAACTTGTGTTGCATTCTTTTGAAAACTAATGAATTGATTAGTTTATGCTTATGGTTCCCTTTTTTCCTACTCGGACACAGTATTTGAAAGATATATCTCACTTTGTCTGTAAGTTTTACTCGGGTAAATCATAATAGGAAATATATGTTTGAAACAGTTGCTCTCAAAGCAATAAAAGCAACCGTCACCATACTTTTCATCAAGTATCGGTGGAAGCTGAAAGAAGTCACCACAAGAAGTACTTGAATTCCTCAGAAATAGTTATCTCATGTATTATACTCTAATAGAATATTTGTTTATTTAGGAATCATTCACTTATCATATCTACACATATTTTGAAACTATACAATATAACTTAAAAGATCATTTTGTTAGGCATTTTTATTCACCGCCTCAATGAAAGGTTGATAGAATGAAGTGAGTGCAATAGTAAAGGTAACTTTTTAAGCAATTGATATTGTGTTTTTGAAAACACAAAGCACAACAATTGACTTCATTTCTAGCAGTTGCAAGTCCAGTCCTCCTTACTCTTCTGTGGTACATAAAATGTATATGATACTAGTCCGGAGTTAAATCTGTATACTTTTAGTTCAATACCACAAAAGGAAGGTTGGGATTGATTTTGGGGGTTATGGTACCAACAGTTAAGGAATTAGGGGCCAAAAATAAGCATTTTTGTAACTTCCAGACATAACTTGTGTGTTAGTGTATGGATCTCTCTGACATTGTACCACAAGGTTCCATATCACAAAGGGAATGCTGGGATTGATTTTGGGGGTAATTGCCTCAAAATATTAGGAATTAGGGGCCAAAAAAGGGGCAAAAAACAAGCATTTTTCTAGTTTCATACAATAACTTGTGTGTTAGTGTATGGATCTTTCTGAAATTGTACTACAAAGTTCCATATCACAAAGGGAAAGCTGGAATTGAGTTTGGGGGTAATTGCCCGAAACGTTTAGGAATAAGGGGCCAAAATGGGGCCAAAAATAAGCATTTTTCTAGTTTCCAGACAATAACTTGTGTTCAAGTGTATGGATCTCTCTGAAATTGTACTGCAAGATACCATACCACAAAGGGAAGGCTGGGATTGAGTTTGGGGGTGATGAATCATAAGGGGGTTCAAAAAATTTGGGGGGGGATTTTTTTTTTTCCCTTTTTTTTCTTTTAAAATTTTTCATTTTAAGTTGGTTATTTCTGATTTATATTTAAAAGCAAATAATAATGATATGGTAGGAGATACACACCAAACAGGATGTGTAAATTATTATATAGTAAGTATTGTGCAATAGCAAGAAATTTTCAATTGCACAGTATTGCACAATAGCAAGAAATCTTCAATTGCACAGTATTGCGCAATAGCAAGAAATCTTCAATTGCACAGTATTGCGCAATAGCAAGAAATATCCAATAGCACAATATTGCGCAATAGCAAGAAATTGTCAATTGTGCAGTATTGCGCAATAGCAAGAAATATTCAATTGCACAGTATGTATTGTGCATAAGAAGATACTTCGTATAAATTGCTTATTTCTTGACCATTTTCAATGGGGTTTTATTCTTGAATTTTTGGGGTTCTTTAATATGCTGAATCTAACCGTGTATTAAGTTTTTGGATTTTGGGCCCCGTTTTTAAATTGGTCCACATTGAGGTCCAAAGGGTCCAAAATTAAACTTCGTTTGATTTCATCAAAAATTGAATTATTGGGGTTCTTTGATATGCCGAATCTAACCGTGTATTTAGATTCTTAATTTTTGGTTCCGTTTTCATATTGGTCTACATTAAGGTCCAAAGGGTCCAAAATTAAACTAAGTTTGATTTTAACAAAAATTGAATTCTTAGGGTTCTTTGATATGCTGAATCTAAACATGTATTCAGATTTTTGATTATGGGCCCAGTTTTCAAGTTGGTCCAAATCGGGGTCCAAAATTAAACTTTGTTTGATTTCAACAAAAATTGAATATATGGGGTTCTTTGATATGCTGAATCTTACCATGTATTTAGATTTTTGATTTTTGGGCCCCGTTATCAACTTTGTCCACATTGAGGTCAAAAGGTTCCAAAATTAAACTTTGTTTGATTTCATCAAAAATTGAATTCTTGGGGTTCTTTGATATGCTGAATCTTACCATGTATTGAGATTTTGGATATTGGACCATAATAGGTGAATGTCCAATTTTAAATTTTTAAGTTCTTAGACCACATTCATTCTGTGTCAGAAACCTATGCTGTGTCAAATATTTAATCACAATCCAAATTCAGAGCTGTATCAAGCTTGAATGTTGTGTCCATACTTGCCCCAACTGTTCAGGGTTCGACCTCTGCGGTCGTATCAAGCTGCGCCCTGCGGAGCATTTTATTACCAACTGGTCTGACTTCTGGCAATATGGCACATTTTACGCATCACCCTATGGTTTAGGTGCCTTCATCTCGCATCGATATGCAAATGTATCAGACAGACCAATAGCCTTCGCATCTATTTCTGGCACCAGCGGAGAAGAATTACTCTCACAGAGACAAAAAAACATTAGGAACATTGATAAACAAGTAGAACTAAAATGTGTAACAGAATAAAAACTAATCACCGTGAACTTGAAGATTGACAATCTGCTGTAGTCGTGATTATCGTGGTAAAGCTAAATGAATACTAGGAAGTTTATCAACAAAAACTGGACCTGTGTCGTATAACGTACAGGTCGATCCTACAACTCAATGGGGGAAACATGCAGATGAAATTGTTGATTCAAATATTTCTATCAATGAACAAGCGATTTCTGAACATTCTACCTTGGACAATAATTTAAGTATTGAGCATGTCAAACCAACAGTAAATGAACACAATTCACAACAACCAGAAGAACATAAATCCAATCAATCAACAACACTAAAGAATTGTTAAATCCAACAAAAGAAAGTTGAAAGATTTTATACACAATTGATGCACAGTGATGTGAGCATAATAATTCCACGTGCAACAAATGAAACCTTAGGAGATCCGTCTTTTCATAGCAAACGTAGGTGGTGAATGTGTGACTTAAAATGAGACGGTTTTCGGTGATATATTCGTTATAATAATTGGGATATTCACGAGAATGGATGTTAACTAATTTTTATACGACCGCAAAAAAATTTTTGTGGTCGTATATTGGTATGACGTTGGCGTCGTCGTCGTCGTCCGAAGACACATTGGTTTTCGCACTCTAGATTTGGTTTAAGTGAATGGATCTCTATGAAATTTCACCACAAGGTTCAATACCACAAAAGGAAGGTTGGGATTGATTTTGGGGGTTATGGTACCAACAGTAAAGGAATTAGGGGCCAAAAATAAGCATTTTTGTAACTTTCAGACATAACTTGTGTTTTAGTGTATGGATCTCTCTGACATTGTACCACAAGGTTCCATATCACAAAAGGAATGCTGGGATTGATTTTGGGGGTAATTGCCTCAAAATTTTAGGAATTAGGGACCAAAAAAGGGGCAAAAAACAAGCATTTTTCTAGTTTCATGACAATTACTTGTGTGTAAGTGTATGGATCTTTCTGAAATTGTACTACAAGGTTCCATATCACAAAGGGAAAGCTTGAATTGAGTTTGGGGGTAATTGCCGAAAGTTTAGGAATTGGGGGCCAAAAAGGGGCCAAAAATAAGCATTTTTCTAGTTTCCAGACAATAACTTGTGTTCAAGTGTATGGATCTCTCTGAAATTGTACTGCAAGGTACCATACCACAAAGGGAAGGCTGGGATTGATGATGGGTGTAATTGCCTCAATATTTTAGGAATTAGGGGCCAAAAAGGGGCAAAAAACAAGCATTTTTCTAGTTTCAGGACAATAACTTGTGTGTAAGTGTATGGATCTTTCTGAAATTGTACTACAAGGTTCCATATCACAAAGGGATAGCTGGGTTTGAGTTTGGGGGTAATTGTCCTAAACGTTTAGGAATTTGGGGCCAAAAAGAGGCCAAAAAAGAAATTTTTCTAGTTTCCAGACAATAACTTGTGTTCAAGTGTATGGATCTCTCTGAAATTGTACTGCAAGGTACAATACCACAAAGGGAAGGCTGGGATTGAGTTTGGGGGTGATGAATCATAAGGGGGTTCAAAAAATTTGGGGGGGGGGGGGGGAGTTCCTTTTTTTTCTTTTAAAATTTTCCATTTTTAGTTGGTTATTTCTGATTTATATTTAAAAGCAAATAATAATGATATGGTAGGAGATACACACCGAACAGGATGTGTAAATTATTATATAATAAGTATTGTGCAATAGCAAGAAATTTTCAATTGCACAGTATTGCACAATAGCAAGAAATCTTCAATTGCACAGTATTGCGCAATAGCAAGAAATCTTCAATTGCACAGTATTGCGCAATAGCAAGAAATATCCAATAGCACAATATTGCGCAATAGCAAGAAATTGTCAATTGTACAGTATTGCGCAATAGCAAGAAATATTTAATTGCACAGTATTGTGCAAAAGAAGATACTACGTTTAAATTGCTTATTTCTTGACCAATTTCAATGGGGTTTCATTCTTGAATTCTTGGGGTTCTTTAATATGCTGAATCTAACCGTGTATTTAGTTTTTGGATTTTGGGCCCCTTTTTTAAAACATTGAGGTCCAAAGGGTTCAAAATTAAACTTAATCTAACCGTGTATTTAGATTTTTAATTTTTGGTTCCGTTTTAAAATTGGTCTACATTAAGGTCCAAAGGGTCCAAAATTAAACTTAGTTTGATTTTAACAAAAATTGAATTCTTAGGGTTCTTTGATATGCTGAATCTAAACATGTTTTTAGATTTTTTTTTTATTATGGGCCCAGGTTTCAAGTTGGTCCAAATCGGGGTCCAAAATTAAACTTTGTTTGATTTCAACAAAAATTGAATATATGGGGTTCTTTGATATGCTGAATTTAACCATGTATTTAGATTTTTGATTTTTGGGCCCCGTTATCAACTTTGTTCACATTGAGGTCAAAAGGGTCCAAAATTAAACTTTGTTTGATTTCATCAAAAATTGAATTCTTGGGGTTCTTTGATATGCTGAATCTAACCATGTATTTAGATTTTGGATATTGGGACCATAATAGGTGAATGTCCAATTTAAAATTTTTAAGTTCTTAGACCACATTCATTCTGTGTCAGAAACCTATGCTGTGTCAAATATTTAATCACAATCCAAATGCAAAGCTGTATCAAGCTTGAATGTTGTGTCCATACTTGCCCCAACTGTTCAGGGTTTGACCTCTGCGGTCGTATCAAGCTGCGCCCTGCGGAGCATTTTATTTAAATTTGAAATTCGTTAGAAAGAAAATCTGAAACTAAAGTATTTCCCAATTTTACAGTAAGTTTTTTTTCTGTTGGCAAACATTGATTACAACTATTTTAATCGGATTTTCGAAAGAAAAAAATGATAATTAATTTAGTGGTGTGCGGGCGGGTGGCAGCCACATGTTGTCCGTGCATTTACGCATGAACTGTTCAACCAAAGTTTTTTGTTAAATTATAATATGATGTTGCTGACAACAAAATGGTGGTCAGGTTTGGTAATTAATTATTTGACTAATTTGACAAATTTCAGAAGTTTTCATAACCTCAAACTGACTCGTATTATAAAATTATTTGTCCGCATCAAACAAAACTGACGATATTAGCACTTAATTATTTAAATTTTCAAAGCTGCATAGTAAATGAGTTATATTTTCATGTTAGGATGGATTATATAATACAAATGAAAGCAATATTGAAACATAAAGACTAAACATTTTGTTTGCATTAATTTAGAGTGCCAGCATGTCCTTTTTATTCAAAATATTGAATCGTAAACAAATTTCAATAGTTTTCATATCTCAAACTGACTCGTATAACAAAAATAAAATTTTACGTTAAATTTCAGTTCCATTTGGGTTTGTTTTTAGTCTATTAACATACCAACTCGTTTCAGGAAGGATCAACAGTTCAAACTTCAAACTAGTCATTATGTCCAATGGGAAATCCTACTTTGTTTACTAGTACTGAAATCAGTCAACTTTTGCATTATTATTTTTTTTTAAATGAACTACTTTATTTCTTCCTGAAAACAACTATAAGTATGTGAAGGCAATACAAAAACATGAAATCTTTATGTTAGATTATATACCATCAATATCTATGTCATCTATTGACACTCCCCTTAATGAATTCGCTTATCTATTTTCCACCGCCAACAGAAGCTTAGACACTTAAGCTAATTCTATTAATTCGTCTTGCAGCCTATCATATTGCCGATGTACTGTCAATTATTGTCCCATAGGACGAGCTTTTTCAGTCAATTTACTTTCTTTTAAATTCCAAACAGCTGAGTGAAAAAAATAAAAAAATATAACCTAGGTGTTAAATAGTATTTTTCACTACTTTTCTTTTTTTACTCTTATTGTATTTTTTTTCATGTGTCCTGACATCTGTGAACCTTCTCTACTCTGTTTAAAAAAACTCTTTAAAATATAAATCTAATTAATGCTTAAATCTTAAAAAAAAGTTGTAAAAGGTTCCCATGTGATTGCTGTTGCCAGTTTCGCGGGTTTTGAAATCTTCAATAATAAACGTTTGGAAGAATCGTAGTAAAAAATGGCGCTCTGCTTCTTTTTTGTGTTAAATTATCATGGTTTATTCCAGGTTTTTGTTTAACACAATTTTTGTAATAAATCAATCTCGATCTAGTCGGTAAACGGAGCATTCCACATTGCCCTAAGTTGTAATAGGCATTTGGTGACTTACAATACAGGGACAGACAAAGGCTTATTATTTTACTATCCCACCTTTGATTAATGTCAAGGTTATAATTACAGTTTTGTAATTGGGATTCTAGTAAAATTCTAAAAAAACTTCTGGAGCTCCTGTTGATAAAAGTTTGTCTATAAGATCATTCACATCAACGTTATTTTGCGTTTTGCTTTTTAGGTTTTTGTCACCTTTATTTTCATCGTTTCTGGAATTTTGGCATAGATTTTTTTTGTGTACTTATCTGCTCTTTAATCTGTGGGAGCTCTTGTTCCATTTTGCGTTTCACGGTACGTCTCACTAGTCGAGCACAGATTCCACAGAAGTCATTTTTAGAGTTTCAGGAAATAATTTTCTCGCATGCTTTAGGACAGTCTCTCATCTACCTGTTGTTCCTTATATATAAATGACCATTTTTGACTTATTGCAGATTTTATTGCTACATGTACATTCTCTTACTGCATTCCTTTGCAAAATTTCAAATTTTCGAAAAGAAATATGATTCCGTCATCAGTTTCGTGGTGAGGTTCTTAAATTATGTTTAAACTAACTTTATGTCCTAAAATCTCTGTACTTGTTAAATTGGGTGCAACAGTTGCTGTGCATTGTAATCTTGCTCGATTGTGGTAATAATCCCGTGCACAAGTTATGGTTAGAACCAAGTTTTCTGTCTTGACTTGGCAATGAGGTGGAATTTTCAGTTCTTTGGTATTACTGGAATGATTCTGTTCTACGTATGTATCAAAATAGGTAAATGGTTTGTTGATGTATTTGGTCCTTGAATTTGTCTTCAAAACTTTAGCTACTATTTTTCTCAGCATTATTTTAATTGGCATTAATTTCTGTTGATCATTAAAAAAAGTTGGTGCATTCTTAACATATCACCCAGAAGAACTCCCTGCTTACTAATAAAAGTTTTTGTACTGTAATTGGTTACCAACTTGTTAAAAAAAGTACACGTTCGATTAATTAAATAAATTTTCAACTGGGCCAAATTTGACCAAACTTTGCCGAAATCATTACTAGGGTATCTAGTTAAATAAATTTAGTCCGATGATTCCACCTGCCAAACAAGATGGCCGACATGGCTAAAAATAGAACAACGGGGTAAAATGCAATTTTTTGCTTATATGTAAATCTGACATGAAATAAAAATGTTTATCAGGTTAAGATCTATTTGCCCTGAAATTTTCTGACAAATGCGACAACCCGTTGTTGGGTTGCTACCCCTGAATTGGTGATTTTTAGGAAATTTTGCAGTTTTTGGTTATCTTGAATATTATTATGGAAAGAGATAAACTGTAAACAGCAATAATGTTCAGAAAAGTAAGATCTACAAATACGTCAACATGAGCAAAATTGTCAGTCGACCCCTTAAGGAGTTATTGCCCTTTATAGTCAATTTTTAACAATTGTTCGTAGAGTTTTGTTATCTTTTACAAAAATCTTCTTCTCTGAAACTATTGAGACAAATTGAACCAAACTTGTCCACAATCATTATTAGGGTATCTAGTTTGAAAAATATGTCGGATGAACCAGCCTGCCTACCAAGAAGACCGACATGGCTAAAAATAGAACATAGTAGTAAAATGAAGTTTTTTGCTAATATCTCTATAAGTAAAGCATTTAGAGCAAATCTGACACGGAATAAAAATGTTTATCAGGTTAAGATCTATCCGCCCTGCAATTTTCAGAAGAATCTGACAACCCGTTGTTTGGTTGCTCCCCTGAATCGGTGATTTTTTAGGAAATTTTGCATTGTTTGGTTATTATCTTGAATATTAGTATAGAGTTAAACTGTAAACGGCAATAATGTTCAGCAAAGTAAGATCTACAAATAAGTCAACATGACCAAAATTGTCAGTCGACCCTTGAAGGAGTTTAATTGCCATTTACAGTCATTTTTTAACAATTTTTTTGTAATCTCTTACACAAATCTTCTCCTCTGAAACTACTGAGACAAATTTAACCAAACTTTGCCATAATTATCATTAGGGCATATTGTTTTAAAAATGTGTCCGATGACCATTCTTTACAACTGACATGGCAGACATGGCTAAAAGTAGAACATAGGGGTAAATTGATTTTTTGTTTTATATCTCTGAAACTAAAGCATTAAGGGCAAATCTGACAGGTAGCAAAAATGTGCATCAGATTAATATTTATCTGCCTTGAAATTTTCAGACAAGTCCTACAACCTTAATTATGAATTTAACCTTATTTTACATGATTTCCAAAGCATCAGTATATACAGTTGAGCGACACAGGCACTTGAGAGCCTCTAGTTTTTGTCTCTCAAGACCATATGTTTGAATATCCCACTGACAATGTATTGCAAAAAAAAAAGATTTTAGGTCAACACGTGTAGGATACATTGTTTAAGTAATCAGTTTTCTTTACATGAATGACATGAGATAATTACAAAAATTACAATGTTAAATTAAATCCAACATGGACAGCAACAGAGACAATATTCTCACATGTGGGGATAGGAAAGTAGAACTATGGTAAGCTCTTTTTGTTTATTTCAGATGAGACGCTACGGAATTTCAAGAAATGGCTGACATCTTCAACTTGTCAAAAAAAAAAAAAAAAAAGAAAGAGGGGCAAACCAACATTGCTCCCATGTTTTTTCAAATCTAGAACAGTTACAACAGAAAACAGAAGAAGATCGCACGATATAACTGACCCCAAAAAAATTGAGCTTCTTTTTTATACCTACGAAAGGCATAAACCTGCAGGGACATTGAGAAGCTACATTAGCTCTTGTGCTTTCTTTATTGATTTCCTACTGGTAAACGGAGCGTCGAAACAAATGTCACCGAAGTGTGTTGCGTGTAAAACATATCTAAAGACCCTTAGCAAAAATTTAAATAAACAAGCCAACATGATGATGATGACCAAAGATATCCGTAAGTACTTGAATTGTGCTTTCTGTTTATTTATAACGTGCGTATCTAAAGTTTTAAATACACACACGGTACTAATATATGATATTTTATCATCCAAGAAAGGGCTAAAAAGTTAACTTCAACTTCATTTGTTTTTCAAATATTTGTTACTTTGCAACTTTTTTTCTATTACCTGTACAGAATATTCAGATTACTTTAATTGTGAGAAACAATAGCGGTTACAAAAAAACAACCAGGTTTTATTATTCTTATTGTTGTCAAAAGTCTTACATTAGGTAGTATCATTTCTTCCATGTCTTAAAAATCATCAAATGTCTTTTCAGAATGTTTCTTGTCATCTGTTTCTCATTCCATTATAATTCGCTCCATAGCTTCCCGTTTCATCATGTCAATAACCTTTGGAGAAAATTTAAAAGGAATGGAACCACTATCACTCTCATTATTTTAATGTGTATAAGTTCCCTGTCGAAATTTATATAAGCTTTGGATTTCAAATATTTTGGCCACGAGCATCACTGAAGAGACATGTATTGTCGAAATGCGCATCTGGTGCAGGAAAATTGGTACCGTTAATGTTTTTAAGCTGTTCACTCCTCATCGGTTTTTGCTGTTGTTTCGTCAATGTCTTTATACTAATTTTGAAGTGCAGTTCTATCTACTTTTGTTATAAAAGGCGCATATGAGGCATGTTTCAATAATTTTTCATGATCAACATTTATTTCAACCCTTACGATTTTTTTTCCAGATTTCCATAAAAATACTAACAATGCAACTTTTTTTGAAGAGTTACTCTGAATCTTTTGTTTTATTCTTATTTTGTTCACTCATTTAGTTCGTAAGTGATCTATATAATTTTCCCCCAAGGGTGACTGGGGAATAGAAGTATGGTCACCATTGGTCTTCCTCTAACCGGCAGTAAAACCCTTGCTAAAGTGGGTCCGTTTGGCTGTGCGGGATGTACAAATTTGCAACCACGTCCGGTCAGAATGGGGACGTTAAATCCGATGTCTCGTGTAAAGAGAGTGCCACGCTCTATGCACGTCCCCCCAAGGGTGACTGGGGAATAGAAGTATGGTCACCATTGGTCTTCCTCCGACCGGCAGTAAAACCCGTGCTAAAGTGATGCGTCCGTTTGGCTGTGCGGGATGTACAAATTTGCAGCCACGTCCGGTCAGAATGGGGACGTTAAATCCGATGCCTCGTGTAAAGAAAGTGCCACGTTCTTTGCACGTTAAGAACCCTTGCAACAACTCTTTGAGGGGTCCGTAGGTGACCTGTTGCAGGGCTAAATTTCTGTCCCTATCCAATATACCCTCATTTCCCGTGGCAGTCTAAATTTCTCCGACCTTAATCTATTACAGAACCTACCTATTGTATTTATTGTGAACTTGTTCTCGTCCTGAATATGCATGAAATATTTGCCACTGGACGTTAAGCAACCAACAATCAATCAATCAATCTTTGCACGTTAAGAACCCTCGCAACAACTCTTTAAGGGGTCCGTAGGTGACCTGTTGCAAGGCTAAATTTCTGTCCCTATTCAATATACCCTCATTTCCCGTGGCAGTCTAAATTTCTCCGACCTTAATCCCGGACGCCCCTTTTACAGAACCTACCTTTTGTATTTATTGTTAATTTGTTCTCGTCCTGAATATGCATGAAATATTTGCCACTGGACGTTAAGCAACCAACAATCAATCAATCTATATAATTTTAGAATGATTGAAGACGAAATAAAAGAAAAATAGATATGTGTAGATAGTATAACAATTTATGCTTAATTAGATTATTATAAGCATAAATTGTTATACTAACATGTAACAAGTTAGCGTTGAAAAGGTTTACCTCAGTTTTTCACCTTACTATGGTTATTAATATCCGTTTTCTGATAAAAGATAGCTTTTACCGCTGTTAGGCAGAAAACTGCGGTAAATGTTTTTAAATCTGACGTATAAAAATGAAATGCGGTTAAAGTAATATTTAATTCAATTACAGAGCATTTTATTTCATCTTACAATTCAATTGCAGAAACAATGGTATATAAAGATGACATAGTGAAGTTTTTAAACTCTGAAACTGCTACAGAGACGGTCCGAACGTTAATGAAAGACGATTGGGACGAGGGTGGTTTAACGTCCACACAATTTGATTATGCCAGAGATTTTGTGATACTAAAAATACTTTTAAGAAGGAACGGACAAAGACCTAGAGGCATTTTTAGAATAACCCACAGAACATTAAGAACAGCTCTCAGGACCCAAGATGGAGTAACTATAACGGTTTGTAGAAAGTTGTACATTTAAGGTAGCACAATACAAAACCATCTAAGTTTTATCAAAATTTCATGTTCAGGTGTTTTTGTTACTTCTTAATATTACAAAACAACAGAAGAAAAATTTATTAGCATATCTTGCACTGTTAATGAGTTTTGGTGATAATTAGTTTTATAACAAATACACGTGTCTGACTGATACAAGATAAGAACATGTGAGCAATAATGTGTGGTTAATCAATAGAATCATTTAATAGCTTTATGACCACTGACCAGCAATAAAAATAACTGTTTTGAAAAAGATATAAATATACAGATATTAAACAACTGTTATTGTACAACTTTTATGTTTCTGATATTTATACTAGAATTTCTTGAGGAGAATGTTTAGATTTAATGCATCAGCGTTCGCCGTGCAAGATCAACATATAGCGACAAAGCCCATCAATTTGATCTTTGGAATATGTCCAAGTCCTTTCAAAAAATATTCTAGCCATCAAGCCGTCAAAACTTGTAGCTGAAATCAAGCCATCGATCCTATCGACTTGCAACCAGATTTGATTGTGCTTCAGACAGGCTGACGATGACCCAGACAAGATGGAAGAGACTTGGAAAAGTTAGTTATTCCATGTCTCAAACAAGACACTTCTTTCAAGGATAGATCATCACCAAATGCGGACAACCGCACGGAGCACAAAAGCACCAAGAAAGAAGAAATGACTAAGCAAAGACAGCCAATCTGATACCGCTTTTGAAATTTATTATTTGGGATATACCCCCTCTTGATCTTTACTGTCCCGCTTTGGCCTTGGAGACCACTCAATGATGTTAAACTATTGCCCAAAACGACTGGCATTTAATTATTCATCGATGGTTTCCCGAACATTGGACGGAGCCAGAAGACTACTGCTAACGGGAAACTATCATTTTCTACAAAATGTATCCCCCAAGGGTGACTGGGGAATAGAAGTATGGTCACCATAGGTCTTCCTCCGACCGGCAGTAGAACCCTTGCTAAAGTGGGGCGTCCGTTTGGCTGTGCGGGATGTACAAATTTGCAGCCACGTCCGGTCAGAATGGGGACGTTAAATCCTATGTCTCGTGTAAAGAGAGTGCCACGCTCTATGCACGTTAAGAACCCTTGCAACAACTCTTTGAGGGGTCCGTAGGTGACCTGCTGCAAGGCTAAAGTTCTGTCCCTATCCAATATACCCTCATTTCCCGTGGTAGTCTAAATTTCTCCGACCTTAATCCCGGACGCCCCTATTACAGAACCTACCTATTGTATTTATTTTTCATTTGTTCTCGTCCTGAATATGCATGAAATATTTGCCACTGGACGTTGAGCAACCAACAATCAATCAATCTACAAAATGTACAAAGAGCACCGGCAGATGGACTGATTATGAAAAAAGTAATACGGCTTTGGATCAGATATTCTGCAGTTCGCAGTTCCAAGTCAACTGCAGGGAATCAAGAAGAAAAACGACACATCAACTGAAGTCACTTTCCTTGCCAGCAATCACCAGTAAGTTCCCTGCACTAGCAAATGTTAAAATATGTAATATCTTAGACTATTCGTCAGGATGGAATTCCAACTAATGGATCAACAGAAATGTACTCAATCACTAGAAGATCTTGATTGGACAGGAAAGTCGTGAAATATAGAGAAACAATCGTGTCATGAATGCAGTAATGTTCGATCGCAGGTTCCACAAATTCCTATCGGAGATCATCATTGTAATCAGGAATAAAATCTTCTTCCTCAATTTCTGCATACTTTACTGCCTTTTGTACAATATCTTCACATAAGCAACACAACGGTTGCCACATATGGAGCAGGATCTGCTTACCCTTCCGGAGCACCTGAGATCACCCCTAGTTTTTGGTGGGGTTCGTGTTGTTTGTTCTTTAGTTTTCTGTGTTGTGTCGTGTGTACTTTTGTTTGTCTGTTTGTCTTTTTCATTTTTAGCCATGGTGTTGTCAGTTTATTTTCGATTTATGAGTTTTGACTGTCCCTCTGGTATCTTTCGTCCCCCTTTTTCTTCTTTTTCTGTGATGTTGGTGGGTCTTCCATGGCAACCACATCTCCGGATAAGGAACTGATTCACTTATATTCAATGTCGAGCATGTGACCTATAAATAACTGACCGAAATGAATATATGAGGGGAAAATAAACGGGTATCACTAGGAAAAGGCAAACAAATTGAAATTACACTCACAAAATGTGCTTCCAGTTGAAAAACAGCAGTAAAAGAGCTTTAGCTTTTGTTTTGACTTCAGTTGTGCAATCATGTTTCAAGGCTGTCTTCACTAAAAGGAGTCTTATTTCCCACATGCATTATTTCATAGTGATATAAGTTAACTTAATTGTTGTATTCCTGAATTTTGTATTCTATGATTATTATATGACTACATGTAGGGTGTGAGTCATAAAAGACCGACTGCTCTTCCTTCAATA